>NC_056609.1:11379561-11679561 GCF_018340385.1 Cyprinus carpio | reverse complement strand
CTGCCTTTCTGAAACGTGACGATTTTTACAAAGCTCATCATTCTGAAAAGTGAGGTGTGCTCTGATTGGCCAGCTATCCAGTGCGTTGTGATTGGCTGAATGCCTCAAGCATGTGACGGAAATGTTATGCCCCTTACCGCAGCGGTTCCAAATCCCAGTCCTCGCGCCCCCCTGCTCTGCTTATTTTTTATGTCTCTCTTAATTAACACACCTGATTCATATGACCAGCCCATTAGAAGAGAGCTACGTGCATGAACTGCGTTCGATTGATATGATCCCTGCACATTTCACCATGTTCATTGCTCCCTACTCCCTGAGCAGGGGTAATCTGTTAAAGTTTACTTCACTTCCAAACATTCAATCATGGATTTGCGCTGCGGTGTGCTGCTGCCTGCAGCGTCTTCACACACAGACGAGTGTAACATCATATACCTCTGTAAATAAATATGTGAAGAGTGGGGTAGGGCAGAGAGCCGTGGGAAACGGAGCTAGGCTGGTGGAGTAATTGAAAATGAGCAACACCTGCACCACTCACCAGCCTCGAGTCCCATGGAGGAGCTCCGGAAGGATAAAAGGAGGAGTAACAACAGTGAAGGACGAGAGAGGACCAGGCCTGGACTTTATTTTTTGTTTTGTTTCTGTTTGTGCTCTTTTGTGTTTATTTTATTATTAAAGTTTTATTTGAATGTTCGCCGGTTCCCGCCTCCTTCTTCCTGTGACTACAAACTTTGTTACATTCATGCTGAAACCCAGATGTGCTGCAAGAGGTAAGCATAACATACATATGAGATGCAAGAATACTAGCAGTAACAGAGATGAGAATGGAGGCTAATAACCTTAGGTAATGAAATGGATCTTACTCACCCACTGTAGCTCCCATGTACAGATCTTAAAGGGGTCATATGATGCGATTTCAATTTTTCCTTTCTCTTTGGAGTGTTACAAGCTCTTGGTGCATAAAGAAGATCTGTAAAGTTCCAAAGACTAAAGTCTCAAATCCAAAGAGATATTCTATATAAAAGTTAAGATTTGTCCACGCCCTCCTAAAACGGCTCGTTTAAACACGCCCCCACATGTCTACGTCACAGTGTGGGAAGATTTGCATAACACCGCCTAAATGGTCACACATAGAAAGAAGGTGTAACTTTTATTCTCGTTGTAGTATTGTTGTTGCCACTGCCGGCATGTTGTGGAGATGCTGTGTTTCATTGTGAAAGCGAAACTACTTTGTTTGGCCTTCCAAAAGACGACGATATCCGCTTCGTCATGCCTAGAGCTGATCCCTGCTGGTTGCTGAGGAAATACATCAACTTTGCACTGTGGATCGCCAGATTGGCTTTCACCAAGGATGAAGCGAAGTCCAGCCCGGGGTCGTCACATGTGGTTACCGCAAGCCCGCCGGCCACTCCTTTTTCAAATCCGCTGGCTGCACCGTTCTCAAGCCCGCCGGCCATTCCTCACCCAAGCCTGCCACTCACTCTAGCCCGCCGGCTTCCCCTCACTCAAGCCCGCCATGTGTGACCCTGTGTGTTTCATTGTGAAAGCAGAACTACTTTGTTTTGCCTTCCAAAAGAGGACGCAACTAGAAATCAGTGGTCAAGTTGTATTTACAACACTATTCCAGAACAGTTCAACCCAAATATTCAGATGTGTGCAGCACATTTTATGGAGGACTGTTTCCTGAACCTGGCAGAGTAGCCTACAATGTGTCTGTGCTCAAAGGCTGTTTCTATAAAGTGGGGCAGTTCCAACTTTGCAAGGACAGTCTGGCACTTCTGACAGCCTGTAAGCATGTTTTTTATATTTAAAGAATTTGCCACTGATGATTCATATGCGAGTTTTAAGCAGTGTAGAGTAGTGCTTGTTGTTTGTCTTTTCTCCGATCACAAATGCAGACATGGTTTTATGTTTATGCGGCGCAATACACAACGCAACGCGTAAAAAGACAGTATTAGTCATTATAATCAGTAATTATGTCCCCACTGGATGCAACAAATGCCTCGTTTGTAATGGGTTTTATTGCTTTTGTCTCATCGCACTGGGACATGGCATAACAAGGGGCGTAACATTTCCGTATCAGCCAATCACTATGCACTGGATAGCTGGTCAATCAGCGTACTTTTCAGAACAATGAGCTTTATACAAATCTATGCGTTTCAGAACGGCGGGCATAAAGGAGCAACTATAATGTACATTATGCGAAAAATAATTTGTTTTTTGAACCTTAAACTGCATAAACACATCGCATTACACGAAATACACAACATAATGTTCTTTTTAGCAACATCATATGACCCCTTTAAGGCTTGCAAATATCTTCTGGAGACATGGTTGGAGGAACCACACTTGGAGTCAACCTAGATTCAGACTATCAACAGGCAGCTCTATGTAGATAGAAACAGCCAAAAACATCATTGGTCCAGCATAGGGGACTTACAAGAGCATTGAGAGCACCTTGTCTGAATCACCTCCCTCAAGTCTTGCTTCTTTCTTTTTGACTCATGCTCAGCTGCCTTCAAGTCCGTTATCTCTCGAGGGCTCAGACCTGGGCCTTCGAGTGATGAAGGACTTCAAGGCAGCTGAGCACATTTTTGCCTCCTTAAACTTCTCGACCACTGTCTAAATGGAAATGCCAAAAAGTTTAAAAAGCCTTCTCGATCTCAACATGGAAATTGGGAAGGAACGGAAGGCTCACTTGATCTGGAGGGTTATGGCCAGAAAAGAAGCATTCATCCAAGCAACCCTGAGTGACTTCCTCCCTGACTCACCTTCACGGCAAGTCCAGCCTCACCATGGCGGGCTCCAAAACCTCAAGTAGCTCTGCATACACAAAGTAGGAGTCCAGCAGAGCATTTGCCACTAGGTCAGAGGATGTGAGGAACAGCACATCCTCATCCAGCAGTTCACTCTCATTCGAGGCTGAACAGCGTAAAAAGAAAGACCCTATTAAAACTCTTCAGCCAGGTCCACCTGAGAACTCCATGATTTCATTTTCCTCCATGCATTAGCAGCAGCAGGTCCTGAACCATGGGGAACCAATGGCTGTCTCTCCTCCCTCGAAAAGAGAGACAAACGATTACTATTTCATAGTAAAAGCTCAAAATAAATACATGCTGCCTCCTCGAGGACAACACGTGCATCCTCCTCACCCAAACGGACGCAAGGCATCACAAAGATCACACATGCAAAGATCATATGTGTCGTCAGGTGTCAGAAAACGGGGACATGTCACACGGATCAGCACACTATGGTCATGCTGGTAGTGACGTCATGGGCTGTCGCCGGCCAATGTTATTGTCGTGTTTAAACATGTGCTTCAGACACCAGTCACGCTGAAGGCGTTCCACATGGTGACCACTAGAGACTCAGTTCAAGTCCCCTGGAAGGGATAAAGACTAAAGTCAAGCTAAAAAAGTGCAAAACTATGTTCTATGGAATTTCCATTTTCCCTTACCTTGAATCAACTTTAACTTTGAAATTACTAATATATTAAATTCTAAAATAACTAATATACTATATTCTAAAATAACTAATATAATATAATATTTTGGTTTCTGGGAAAATCTCAGCAGGACATAAGCCAAATTAATACAAAATAAGTTCAGAAGCCCTGCATGTTTATAATACTATAGCTTAATATAAATAATACTGTATTACTGGGCCTGCATAAACAAACAGTATTCTCTGAGAACCTAGCTTTTAAACATAAATATAAACTTTATTAACTATATTGTGTTGGTCTTTCCATGGTATATTTCTGTCCTTGTCCAGAAATCACCAAAAATAAGACTGAGCCTAGGAAAATCATCCGTTCCCCATATGACATGATCATTGTTAATAATGATCTCGCGTGAGATCTATTGAAAATTTGGTGTGAGAAAGAACACACTGTCAGTCAGGAGACTCTAGATCAAACAAAAAACTAGGAGCTTTTCTGTCAAGTTTTTTCTGAAACTTAAATTCAAACATCAGCTGGTGTGAAGCTGTGATCTGTTTAGATTTAAAGCACATTTGAAAAATCTGTTTATGTTCTATTGTCTTAGTATTGCATGTGTGCAAGCTACTCTCACTTCTCCTCTTTGTTTCAAAGGGGAAGTTATTAATTTCCAACATGCATTCCTATTGTCCATAGAAAGCCTTTTATTTGCCATTTTAAATGGAGCTTTGCAGTGCAAAAAATGCAATAATCCTTCTTTAACTTTGTGGTTGAAAATGAGGCAAAGTTTATTTATTTAAAACGTTTATGCAACATATATACAGTATATGTAATATTATTGGTTTGTAGCAATAATAGCTTTCCTGAGGCGTATCCAGAATCTCATGTTACTCAAAGGGTCTCTGCTCCACTTTAGGTATGTGTTCTTTTTCAGATGCTTATGAAGTCCAAACACTTTCTTAGTCTTTCTCTCTTCCACATCTTCCAGAATGATGATGATGATGTTGGCATTGCGTTCCATCATAAAGCGAGACTGAGCTAACTCAAACTCAAAGCGACACCAGGCACTATCAATGAAGTGTTGAGACACGACCACAATGATTTTACGACTGCCCATTATTCCTTCATCGATAATGTTGGAGGCGATGGACTTCCCTGCTTGGAAGTCCCTCATATGAAGGCAAAGCTGAATAGGTGGAACACCGTTCTCTAGATTCTCCATCAGTTCATTCATGACCCAGACTTCATCATAGCTGGAGAAAATCACAAATGCGTCATAAGAACATTCTTGCTGTCCAGGTGATCTATAGCCTCTCAGTAGAATACAGCAATACTGAAGATAAAACTGGAACCTATAAACCAAGAATGACAAAAGAACTACTACTGTAACAAAACATACAGATACAAAAATTGTGAGTCTTTTCTTGTGCACACAGCTGTGAATGTCAAAGTCTTTTGCTCTAAAATCTGAGCTTGGTGAAAAGGTTTTACAAAAAATATTGTCCGGGTTCTTCAAAACTTTCTGATTTTGGATAATCCACAAAATAAAATCTGTCTGAGAGCAGGAGCAATCAACGGGGTTAGAGGATAAATCAAACTCCAAAAGGTTTGTGGGCAACGATTGGAGAACATGAAGTGGGATGCTAGTAATGCTGTTTTTATCGACATAAAGTGAAACTAATTGTTTCAGGTTTGGGAGAGCCAGAAAATCTATAGTCATTAAATTGTTTCCTCTCAAATTTAAAAGTCTAAGCCTTTGAAGATTTTTGAATGAGCTTGGATGTAACTCTACCACACGGCAATATGACATGTCAAGATGCTCTAGAAAAGTGAGATTATTAAACAAATATCTTGCTACATCACCCTGAAAATTACTGCCGGCAATCTTAAGAACATTAAGATTCCTCAGTCCATAAAAGCAATATATGTTAATAAAGGTGATACTTGAATAAGAAATGTCAAGATATCTCAAATACTTCAAATTAGAGAAAAGAGAAAGGTATCCCATACCTACAACCCTTGTATGATGGAAATCTAGAATCTCAAGGGAATCAAGTCCATCAAATGGTCCTATAGAAAGACCGATTTGTGGATTTAGACTCAAATTTAAATACCTCAACTGAGGGGTGCCAGAAAAAAATGAGCAGCATGATGTTAAAGTAATTTGGTTTGAACTCAGATCCACATACTGAAGACTAGGCATGTCTATGAAGTCTGGAATTTGGGTTGCAACGTTGTTTGTAAATACTAGTTTTTCTAAAGTATGGAGATGTGCAAGTTTTTTGCCTGGTACAGTATCTAATTGATTGGAAATCAAATAAAGCTCCTTGATTTCATAAAATGGCACATTTGCTATTTCACGAATTATACCACCCTTCACAGCTACAATTGTTGCATTAATCATACAGCGGAAGATACTAACTGGCACATCATGCTTTTCTTTCATGTAATAATATACCTCATGAAAATTAATAAAGCAAAGACCATCTAAATAATTTGCATCTGATAACAAAATCTTGTAATCACACCTGTACTTTCCAAACATGAGCCTTTTGACATTAAGACCGTACAGAGCTTTTAGACCAGCTTTCTGAGCAGCAGATGAAACAAAGGCAGATCGGATGTTCAGTTCTCTAAGATAAATGTCTTTGAAAGCTCCTGGTTCAATGTATAATAATGGATTCCTAGAGAGAATCAAAGTCATGTTTCTAACGATCTCTCGCAACACCGCAGTGTGATCAGTTTTGATGATGGATATATTATTGGCATGTAGATCAAGTAAACTGAACTCTTTGAAGGTGCTCATAAATGGAGGGAGAGATATGGACTCAATGTTATTTGTCCCAACTCTAAGCTCTTGCAGCTTGGTTAGGTCATTCATTTGAAGCATTAATGATGAGAGACCAACATCCACAAGAACTAGTCTTTGTAGATTATGTAAAGAATTTAAGCATCCAGGTCCAAAATATGTAATAGGGTTTCCAGTAAGAATCAAAGTAGTCAAATTCTTCACATTGTAGAAAGTATCATTTTCAATGTGCTTGATTTGGCATCTGAAAGCAAATACATCAGTTAATATTATTTACAACACATACTTATTTATTTGGTAACAATATTACTTACCTTGACAGATCAAGGACTTGCAGGAAAGACAAAACAGGGAAAACAGTCTTCTTTAAGTGTTTCAAAACATTAAAACTGAAATCCAGAGTTTGAACAGAAGAAGGTATACTTGATGGTATGAAGCTGAGGTTTCTTCCCATGCATGAGTAGTGCAGATTCTCAGTAATCTAAATAAATAAATAAATAAAATGAATACATTTCACAACAGTAAAAAAAAAATATATATATCAGATTTAAATGGGATAAACTTACTTTTGTGCATGATTCTCCAGCACTTATGGAAAAATATATCATGAAAGCACTTACAGTAAAGAAAGTCATCTTGAGTGATCTCAACCGGTCATAAAAATGTTATCCAGCCTTGGTTGAGGTCATCAATTATGAGGAACAAATGCCATGATTTTCAACAATGGGGAACTATGGGTGAAAGGATGTCAAAGGGAAGTAGGCTTGTGCTTTATTTCGTAAATCTTAAATGAAGAAGTACCTTTCTGAATAGATTAATTGTAATATTAAAATCCAATTTCCTATACAATTATATATAATATTAATTTTAGTTTTCAGTTTTACATTTTTAATTTAAAACTAAAAACAAAACAAAAAAAAACAACAACAACAACAGCAACAAAAAAAATATGTGCACATTTATTTATCTAGGCAAGATTTTATCCAAAGTACCCTAGTTCTTCTGAACCTGGAAGGCCAGCAAGTACACCACTGCAGAAGAGTAGTTTACCAGTGGCAGGTCTAGAGTTTTGCAGCCACAACAGGTCTGATTTTCCTTATGTTATCGAGAATAAATGTGCATCAGCAAGTTGAACTGGTTGAGATCCCTTTGGTTGCTATAACTTAGCAGCTGCTTACCTGTAGTCTAATGGTGAACAAAATGTTCCCCCAAGCATTAATATTGTAGGCTGGGATATCATCTGGTACATAAATGGATGGCCAGAGACAAGCAATATTAACTTCTCTATTGTCATTAACCACTGAACATTTTTCAACTTCCTGCAAGTAAAAAAATAAATAAATGTGTAGTGCTCCGCGTGGAATAGATGCTCATCACTTGATTAAATATGGCACTCTCAGTGCAACAACTGAAAAATATGGAAGGCTGAGCAGGAGATAATGGTCAAGAAGAGCAAGGGGCTCAGCACTGATTTTTTGACTATATAGATAACACTTAAATATTGTATTAGTTTGAACATAGACTTTATTTGTAACAAATAATATTGTTATATTGTTGAAATTAATTTTGTAGCTGCTTGAGTCTTGCCAATGCATTTACATATGATTTTGACCAGCAGATGTCCACAGCGTTATCACATTTATGATTGTCATTACATTTTTCACCATTTTAAAACAAAATTTTAACTTGATAGCATGGCACCAACATCCTCCATAAAGCTTACTTATATTCCGGGTCTCAGAAACCCGAGGTATAAAAAATTAATAAATAGGTATCATTCATTTTCATTTTGATTACTATGTTAGGTTTAGTGGGCTACAGTATATTCAGAGGCACTGTACATTATGTTCACTGGATAAATTAGTCATGTGTGATGGGTTTAGTTTTTTTAATGTTTGCTCATAATGTTTGTGTACATCTCCAATGGCAAGACACACCCACTGGCATTGTTGCGTCGTGTCATTGAGCACACATGTGTGGCTCATTGATTGAGGCGTGTTGGTCTTCACGGTTTTAATGCTGTCTTCACGTGTAATTGGAAATTTCCTATTTCCCACTTGTGAAGTCGTGATTACAAGCTTGTCATATTCAAGTTCTTTAATGTCGGAAAGAATAAAATGTAGTATCCCATTGGTTGACTATCATAAACATTTACCACACTACACACTACACATGCAGTTTGCTGATTATTCTGGAATTTTGGTCAAAGCCTATATGCTTATTTCACTGCTTATAAAACATACAATATGCTTCGAATGATCGTTCATATCTAGCCCATAAATATACTACTTTAGCGACAATACGAAGGGATGTAGTTGCTGTGAGAACAGCATTGACAGCAGCAATAGTTGTCCCCTCCACCATGTCTAAAGATTATGAATTTCCCAGTAGTAAATACGATTTGAGAGGTGTTCACGTCTAATTTCCAATTAGGAAACTCGTATTTACGATAATTCCGATAGCATGTGAAGGCAGCATTAGAGGGAGGGGACAACCATTGCTGCTGTCAATGCTATTCTCACACCAACTACATCACTTTTTCTTGTTGCTAAAGTAGTATATTTATAGGCTAGATATTTGAAGCATATTGTATGTTTTATAAGCAGTGAAATAAGCATGTGAATGTTTATGATAGTCAACCAATGGGATGCTACATTTTATTTTTTTCAACATTAAAGCACTTGAATGCGACAAGTTCCTAATCACGACTTCATAAGTAGGAAATATATCATTTCCGATAGCACGTGAAGGTAGCATTAGTGATGATATGTCCTACATCATCCATCCGGAAAGGCTTGCACACATGAGCAGTCAGTGGAAGTGAATGAAAAGTGCTTATAACATTTTAAATAAGGGTATTTTTCTTACACAAGTGCATCAGTTCACTACAGGAAGCCTTTATTCACCCCCATAGCTGCATGAGGCACGTTTTATTATGGATGTGTGTGCTTTATTTGACGTCTTTTGGACTGTTGAACAAAAACATCCGCTTACTCCCATTCTAATGCTTGGATGAGCAATTTTTAATATAACTCCCATTAGATTTGTCTGAAAGAAGAAAGTCATATACACCTCGGATGCTTTGAGGGTGAGTAAAACTTTGGCTAATTTTTTTATTTTTGATCAAACTAACCCTTTAATTTGTGTTCCGATGATGAACAAAGATCTAACAGTTTGGAACGACATGAGGGTGAGTAATTAATGACAGAATTTTCGTTTTTGGGAGAACTATCTCTTTAATCTTGAGTACTTATAGAGCAGTCTTGCACCCTTCATATCTCCAACGAGTCTTTAGTTTTATCATATTTGTAAATGAAAGATAAAGCTTTATGATCTCTCCAAAAACAGCCGAGCTCCTGAAGGCGCACCGTGGGTGGGCTAAAGAGTCACACACACTCGAACAACTCGAATCCGGTGGGCTAAAGAGTCACACACACTCGAACAACTCGAATCCGGTGGGCTAAAGAGTCACACACACTCGAACAACTCGAATCCGAACCCGAGGACTCGATGGGTTAACTAATCAATTCTGTTTCCTGTAAAGAACCTATAGGATGTTGCGTTAAACCAGAAATGAACGAATCCCTCGATGAGACGACTCAATGTTCCCGAGTCATATGAAAGATTCGTTCATGAACGACACATCACTATATCAAACCATGTGCAAATCCAGAGTCGAACTGGGCCTTTTTTTATAAACAACATATTTGCGAAACTCAGTTGCTTCCAGAAAAGAACAAACTGCATCCACTGTTTACATAACACTGGGTTCTTTGAGAAGCTGAACAAGGTTATCTTTCCCTTACAACCAAAAACATACTTCTTTGGAGACATTCTTCCCAAGCAAGTCCCTTGCAGTGCAGCCGAATGAACATGTTGATGGGCATACTCTTGCTCTTGCTCTGGTTGCTGTGTGAACACTCTTCTGGGAGAAATGCCCAAACAAGAAATTCCACCCTTCATAACGTCATGAGGAGCCATGCTTGAAAAAAACTTTCAGAAACTTGTATGATCCCAGAAGGAGTGTATTTGGCACAGAAATTCTTCTGTCATTTGTCCAATTTGTTTTTTTTTTTAAACTTAGGCCATGTTTAGAATGAGAATCCAACTGGTTAACAGTATAAATAACTCAAAATGCATGATGTGGCATTAGACCACCCCCCCGCCCCTTAAAAGTGCATCAGAAACTTTATTTTGTTTTAGGGCATTGTTCAATATACTTTAAAGGGGTCATATGATGTTGCTAAAAATAACATTATTTTGTTTATTTGGTGTAATGAAATGTGTTTATGCAATTTAAGTTAAAAAAAAAAACACATTATTTTCCACATACTGTACATTATTGTTTCTCCTCTATGCCCGCCTTCTGAAACACATCGATTTTTACAAAGCTCATCATTCTGAAAAGCGAGGTGTGCACTGATTGGCCAGCTATCCAGCGCGTTGTGATTGACCGAATACCTCAAGCGTGAGACAGAAATGTCACGACCCTTACTAGCTGTGATGCCGTGTGTTCTGGAGCGCCGAGACAAAAACATTAAAACCCATTATAAACGAGGCATTTGTTGCATACAGTGGGAACATAATTACAGATTATAATGACAATACGTTCTCAATTCCAGTCCTCGTGCCCCCCAGCTCTGCATATTTTGCATGTGTCTCTTTGTTAACACACCTGATTCAGATAATCAGCTCGTTAGAAGTGAGCTTCGTGCATGAGCTGTGTTCCCATTTACATGGTCCCTACACAGTGTTCATTGCTCCCTACTCCATGAGCAGGGAAATCTGTTGATGCTTACCTCACTTCGGAACATTCATTCACAGATTTGTGCTGCGCAACGTCTTCACACACGGACAACTGGGACATCATATACCTCTGTAAATAAATACAATTTAAATTCACGTCTCGCACACTTTAATGCACTTTGAATGGAACATATACATTCTCTTCAAACTGGAATCATTGCGGAATATCCTGTGATGTCCATTTCGCAGGGCACTTAGCCTACGTTAAATAGAACAAACGTCTAAAGCATTAAAGTGCCCCAGTTATGGATTTTTGAAAATTATCTTTGATGCATTGTGTAACACAGCTCTAAGTGAATGAAAACAGCCTGCATTGTTTTTAATCTTAAAGTGCACCGTGTATAAAGTTATTGTCTTTCAAAAGAAAGAGTCGACTCCGAGTCATGAAAACGAGTCGTTTTTAAAACAAATTTTTAGCTGTTTCAAAGTGATGTCAAACTGAAACATTAGCATATTTATGCCCGCCCACTTGTTGTGCGCACAGACCCGGGAAAACTTGAACCTCCCCTCCCTCAAACACCGAGGAGGATTCCTGTGGAGAAGAGGCTGTGCTCTGCACTGTGAAGGGAAATCCGTCGGGGTACAGTTAGGGTATATCAAAAAACTAATTTTCTCCTCCAACTCCAATATCATCCAAAATCGCTGTAGAAGTACCGACCCAGTGTTTACAAAGTGAACGTGCAAGGATGGTCAAACACTCTTTCCAAAAAAAATTAAAAAAATGTAAACAATGATGTAGGACGATTTTAAAGTAGGAGGAGAAAAGTGTTGGGAGTTTTAGTCTTGAACCGTTGTACACAGAGTATGCATGCGCATGCATGCATACTCTGCATGCGTTAAACGAATCGTTTCAGAATCATTGAGCAAAAAATAAATTCATATTTTAAGACAATGAAAGTGTTTTTTGACCTTGCATGCATGTCAATCTGTTGTTGGGGACTCCCAAAACCAAAATATGAACCTTTCATTACCCATAATAGGGGCACTTTAAGAGAAACATACAAAATGTACAGAGCAGGGGGGCACGAGGACTGGAATTGAGAACCGCTGACTTATACTGTCTTTTTACGTGTTGCGTTGCATCACACTACATAAACATAAAACCATGTCTGCATTTGTGATCGGAGAAATGACAAACAAGTGCTGCTCTACACTGCTCAAAACTCGTGTTTGAATCATCAGTGGCAAATCCTTTACATATGTAAACATACTTACAGACTGTGAGTCAGAACAGCCGGCATTCTGTAATCTACTCTCCCAGGATCAGGAAATGTGCTGCACACATCTGAATATTTGCTTTGAACTGTTCTGGAACAGCGTTGTAAATAGCCTACAACTTTACCACTGATTTCTAGTTGTGTCCTCTTTTGGAAGACCAAACAAAGTAGTTTCGCTTTCACAACGAAACACACAGCACCTCCACAACATGGCGGCAGCAGCAACAGCGAGAATCAAAGTTAAATAATAAAATAATTAGTAATTCCTTCTGAAAAATTTGGAAATACTTGAGTCATTACTAGTGGGTTACCATGACCTTTACTTTAGAATTAATTATACATTATGTAGTATTCATGTTAATTATGAACCTGTATACAGTATTTCTTAGTAGTTCTTAGGGAGGTATGAAAAAATAGTTACTGATTAGCTAATAGTGAACTACCACATTCTACAAAGAACTATCACTTACTAATTCATTAATCTGAGTTTCTTGTTAGTTAGTAGTTACTAGAGTGCTAATATTGCGTTACTCGTGAGTTCTTGTGTAGTTATTCATTAATGATGGAACAGCGTTCTAAAGTGATACCCATTATTGTTGTACTCAGGAATGGACTATCTGAAGTGCATTTAGAATAAGAATGCACAAGAAATATAGAAAAAAGCGAATTGTTCACATTATCTACAACAGTGGTATCTTTGCTAAAACCTGTTGAATACAACATAGAAAAAAGCAATTACATTTTTCTTTAAATACATAGTTTAAAAATGAGGCACCAGTTTATTTAATCAAAATACACACTGTAGGACCCAAAATGCAATGATTATTTCACCACTAGAGGGCGATGTGCACTTCAGTGCATAAGTACGTCACCTGTTCACATCAAGCGATATTTACCTTCCGTTGAAGTTGTATTAGACATGTATGGGTGATGGGAACATATGGTTCTTACCATAGCTACACATGTTTTTAGTGCATGTGTTTTTCGTTGTTTTTGTTGTGTCATTTAATAAATGAACAAGTCAAGATACAGACTGTGTGGACATGGTTTATTCCAACCTATGAGTCAAAAACAACTTAGCATCCTGTCCTGAATATAGGGAAGCTACTACACACACAATGATCAGGTCAAGCTGTTGTGAAAATAACTGGAAAGCTGTACTGACAAACTATCTTGAGGTATACACAAGAACTATCCATTTTCCAAAAAACTGTCAATGGTTTGTGGCAATAATAGCTTTCCTGAGGCGTATCCAGAATCTCATGTTACTCAAAGGGTCTCTGCTCCACTTTAGGTACGTGTTCTTTTTCAGATGCTTATGAAGTCCAAACACTTTCTTAGTCTTTCTCTCTTCCACATCTTCCAGAATGATGATGATGATGTTGGCATTGCGTTCCATTATAAAGCGAGACTGAGCTAACTCAAACTCAAAGCGACACCAGGCACTTTCAATGAAGTGTTGAGACACGACCACAATGATTTTACGACTGCCCATTATTCCTTCATCGATAATGTTGGAGGCGATGGACTTCCCTGCTTGAAAGTCCCTCATATGAAGGCAAAGCTGAATAGGTGGAACACCGTTCTCTAGATTCTCCATCAGTTCATTCATGACCCAGACTTCATCATAGCTGGAGAAAAAAATCACAAATGCGTCATAGGAAACATTCTTGCTGTCCAGGTGATCTATAGCCTCTCAGTAGAATCCAGCAATACTGAAGATAAAACTGGAACCTATAAACCAAGAATGACAAAAGAACTACTACTGTAACAAAACATACAGATAAAACAATTGTGAGTCTTTTCTTGTGTACACAGCTGTGAATGTCAAAGTCTTTTGCTCTAAAATCTGAGCTTGGTGAAAACGTTTTACAGAAAATATTTTCAGGTTGCTTCAAAACCTTCTGATTTTGGATAATCCACAAAATAAAATCTGTCTGGGAGCAGGAGCAATCAATGGGGTTAGAGGATAAATCAAACTCCAAAAGGTTTCTGGGCAACGATTGGAGAACATGAAGTGGGATGCTAGTAATGCTGTTTTTATCGACATAAAGTGATGTTAATTGTTTCAGGTTTGGAAGAGCCAGAAAATCTATAGTCATTAAATAGTTTCCTCTCAAATTTAAAAGTCTAAGCCTTTGAAGATTTTTGAATGAGTTTGGATGTAACTCTACCACATGGCAATATGACATGTCAAGATGCTCTAGAAAAGTGCGATTATTAAACAAATATCTTGCTACATCACCCTGAAAATTATTGCCGGCAATCTTGAGAACATTAAGATTCTTCAGCCCATAAAAGCAATGTATGTTTGTAAATGTTATAGCTGAATAAGAAACATCCAAATGTCTCAAATACTTTAAGTTGGACAAAGCTGAAAAATATCCCATACCTACAACCCTTGTATGTTGGAAATCTAGAATCTCAAGGGAATCAAGTCCATCAAATCCTCCTACATCAAGACTAATTTCTCCATTTCGACTCAAATTTAAATATCTGATTTGAGGGGTGCCAGACAAAAGTGTGGTGCAGCATTGTTTTAATGTCATTCGGTTACAGCTTAAATCCAAATACTGAAGCTTAGGCATGTCTATGAAGGTTCCAGCATGTATAGGTTCAATGTTGTGTGCAATTACTAGTTTTTCTAAAGTATGGAGATGTGAAAGCTGTTTACCTGGTAAAGTTCCTAAATGATCATAATCCAAGTAAAGCTCCTTGATTTCACGAAAAAATACATACTCCATCTCATCAATCATACCATTCCTTACTAATACATTTGTGGCATTAATCATACAGCGAAAGATATAAATTGGCACACTTGGCCTTTCATTAATATAATAATAGACCTCCTGGAAATAAATAGAGCAAAGACCATCTAAAACATTAGCATCAGAGAACTGAAATCGGAATTCTCCCTTGTATTTTCCAAAAATAATTTTTTGGACATTAAGACCATATAGAGCTTTTAGACCAGCTTGCTGAGCAGCAGATGAAACAAAGGCTGATCGGATGTTCAGTTCTCTGAGATAAATGTCTTTGAAAGCTCCTGGTTCAATGTATAATAATGGATTCCTAGAGAGAATCAAAGTCATGTTTCTAACGATCTCTCGCAACACCGCAGTGTGATCAGTTTTGATGATGGATATATTATTGGCATGTAGATCAAGTAAACTGAACTCTTTGAAGGTGCTCATAAATGGAGGGAGAGATATGGACTCAATGTTATTTGTCCCGACTCTAAGCTCCTGCAGCTTGGTTAGGTCATTCATTTGAAGCATTAATGATGAGAGACCAACATCCACAAGAACTAGTCTTTGTAGATTATGTAAAGAATTCAAGCATCCAGGTCCAAAATATGTAATAGGGTTTCCAGTGAGAATCAAAGTTGTCAAATTCTTCACATTGTTGAAAGTATCATTTTCAATGTGCTTGATTTGGCATCTGAAAACAAATACATAAATTTGATATAGAGCAACACATTATACAACATATTTAGATGGTAACAATATTGATTACCTTGACAGATCAAGGACTAGCAGAAAAGACAAAATTGGGAAAACAGTCCTCTGTAAGCGGTTCAAAACATTAAAACTGAAATCCAGAGTTTGAACAGAAGAAGGTATACTGGATGGTATGAAGCTGAGGTTTCTTCCCATGCATGAGTAGTGCAGATTCTCAGTAATCTTCAGTTTAAAAAAAATAAATAAAAATGTCACATCAGTTAAAAAAAAGCAATAAAGAAGGGATTTAAATTAATAAAACTAACCTTTGTGCATGATTCTCCAACCCCAGAAAAATATATAACTAAAGAACTAATAGTGAAGAAATTCATCTTGACTGTTCTCATCAAGATGTTCTCAACCTGTCATAAAATAAGCCAGCCTTGTTTGAGGTAATTGAATATGAGGAACTATCGCTGTGGTTTTAAACAATGAGGGATTTTGGTGAATACTATATAATCAAAAGGTCAAAACCCTGTGCTTATTCCGGTAAATCTAGAATGAGTAACTCATTTTCAGAATACAATGAATTAACAATAAGAAAGGTTTACAAACTACTAAAACCAAATGAACGTTTAGTAAAGAAAATAATTCCCAATTCATAAATAAGGAATTTCTAATACTATGTCAAAATGGCATAATATGCCAGAATGACGTTTATGTACAGTATCTAGTCATGTGCACAGCACATAACACGGGGTTTCAGTGTCAGTCATACCAAATTGAAATTCATTGCTCTCAAAAAGTTAAAAGACCTAATTAGTGCATGTGTTTTTTAAAGAAGTTCCCTTAAAACAGGTCCACATGACTTACCGGATTTTCTTGCATATTTTGCCAAACTCTTTTACAAGCTGTCATTGTAATTTAAGATACACTTTTCTTCCTTTATAGGTTCTCCTGTAGGCTAGTTTCTACAAGTTCTCATTTAGGTTTTGTGTATTGCTTACCAGATTCTTGTTTGTTTGTTTTTTTCTCTTTGCTTTAACTAGAGACTCTTAAGCTTCTGTCCAAAAATTAAAATTATTTATTTTCTTTTAATTATAGCTGTCATCAAGCAATTGCAATACAGAAGTCTTCTGATGGTCATCTGAATTTTACCAGTGTGAAAAGCAAAATGGCACCAATTGCCTACTCTAGTTGCGTTTGTATGACGAAAGAAATCGAGAGAGACCGTGTGTGCTGATATGACAGATCTAGGCCTAAGAAGTACCAGAATATGAGATGGGGTTCTATTTGGTGGGCTCTGACCTGCCAGTTTGCTCATAGCGACATTTAAACAGATGAGGATGTAAATGTCAGATTCACTTCTAAATTCAATGAACACACAAACTTTAAACTATGGGTTGCAGTTTAGTTGGGTCTGTAATTTCTCATGCCATGGCGTGACTCTTTACTTAAATGAGCAGAGATTATTCAGAAATATATGCCCAAATGACCAATCAGAATCAAGTATTCAAGAGAGCCTTGTAATAATCTTAAGGCGAGAGACTGCAGGTATTAGGCATTATTTAATGAAATATGTGATCAATTGCATACATTTCTAGTATAAAAATCAAACACTGGATGAAGTCCAGTGAAATTCTTGCTTTTTTCCCATTTTTGTCACTCAGTAATTCAGAAAATTCTTCGAACAGACAGAAAACATATTTTCACAATTTTTTGAGGAATAAAATGTTGTATATAATCAAGCAAATTGTATATGAACAAATCCCTCAGTAAAAACCTTCTTAATACAGACAGGAATAAAAATGTAAAGTTTATGTTAAAGTGCTACTGAAGTGGAGATTTATGGCTCAGTCTAGGAGAAAAAAACTTGTTTTGAGAAAATGACCTTTATCGACACAAATAGAAAAAGTGCTATAAAATAAACACTTAACACTGTCTTTTGTATGTTTTCTTTCCACTAGTCTTAAAAGTCCAAAATCTCAAATCTGACAGGTGCATGAAAAAACTGTTTTTGCCTGCAGTGTCTCCCTTTCAAAACTGGTTTACACATTAAGTGGCTGGTTAAACTTTACATTGCTTGAGGTTAGTAAGTTGCAGGTTTTTGCACAGAAACATGCAGGGATGTGGGAACTATATTGTGAGAGGGGGGGCGGGATTCTTGGGGGGGGGGTGTTAGTGTAGGCCTATAGTAGGCTGTGTTATGTATCCTGATTGACTTTATGATTAGTTAAATCTGTTTTGCACATGCATCGCCACAGAGTTAACCATTTCAGACAGTACAGGACAGCCTCTGTCTCGTTCCCACTTCATGTCTGAGGGCATTACGCACAGCTCAGTGTAGCCCAGGCACGGCGCCAGGATTCCAGTTTTGGATGGGCCAGACCAATTGTGGGTGGGCCTTAAATTAAAAATGTTAAATAAAAAAAAAAACGTTATCCAATCACTGCTTAACCTAATAAAAAATATTGACTAATATAGCCTACTGTTATATTTTCTGTGCGTATACATAATATAGATTTTAATATCTTGATGCTCTTTAAGTATTTTGTTGCATTGTTAAAAGTTTTGGTGCATAGGACAGACCTATCCGCGATCGCTCTCCATGGTTCTAACCAAAGAAGAGCGCTTTGGAATCTCCATTACGCATGAAGCATCATACCTGGGCTGCGTTTCATGCGTAGCTATGAACATGCTAGTAGACACATACGCTACTCAAAAAGTGCATTAAACCAACAAAATGAATTCATGCATTTCCAAAGGTGGATCTTCTTTCAGTTGTTCGACTTATACATTTTTTTAGACATCGATTTCATCCAGGAGATCACTGTGGGCATTCATAATGGCCAAGTGCATTAGTCTCTCCTGTGACATTGTGTTACGCAGCCAGGTTTTCAACCTGCGCAAAGTCGAGAAGGAGTGCTCTGATGCAGCGACAGATAAGGGCAGGCACAGGCATAGTTTGATGAGCTTTTCCACCTCTGACAGCATGGAACGGGTTTGTTTGTGGTTGCATGGTTTGGAGAATGGACACAACATCCCGAATTGTGTTAACTTCACGCCCTGTACAGATATCCCGCAGTATGTCCAACTCATGACTCAGTCGCTCTCTTGTAAAACCGGTGAGTTTCAGAGAAGTCACATTAACTTTTTTTCCTTGAGCTGCCTCAATGATCGCCTGCTCTCGCCCTGCAGCAACTTGGATTCCGACCTGGTCAAAACGCCTCTCCACTTCTGAGCGCACCAGGTCCAGCGCCTCAAACATCTCCCTTTTCCACACATTCGGATACACTGAATACAGAAATATAACATAAATAACCTTAGCCTACTACAACTGAAAAGACCAATTGTGTATTTTTTATTACAAACATTTACCCTCCACTTCGCTGCACTCTTGGTCATTGGCCTCCTCCTCTTGTGTATAGCGAAAGCGTGCAGGTGTCTTGCTGCTGCGCACTGGATGTGGCGGCTTCAGGCCGTAACGCTCTGCATATTGCTTGGTCTTGGCCACAAGGTCAGTGATGGTTTCATCCTGTCGCAGTGTGCCCAGTTGTTTGCAAAGGAGTTTGCCAGCTTCCATGGATCCTAGAGCTGTTACTTTGGTTCCTTGTAGTGATCGTGCCACTGCTTCACATGGGGTAAATAGGGTTACGCAGGCAAACAAACCAAACACTGTGCGCATAGTTGTGGCCTTTGTTAGCAATCCTGCAATTTTGGCACGGGTGTCCCCTTTCACAGCTTTGTCACTCTCCAAGGATCTGAAAGTCTGTATCATCTCTCCGTAGCAGGCCAGCAAACGTGACATTGACACAACTCTGACGCACCACCGATTTGGGCAGAGGCCAAGGAAGTTCACAACGTCTCCATCTCCAAATAGGGACTGATACAACGCTTTTCTCTTTGCTGAATCGTTGATTATAACAGTGACTTCACGCACAAAGTTTAGCGTATCAGCAACAAGACACACTTCACGAGCCACTTCTTGCAGCACCAGATCCAGTGAGTGATTTGCGCAGTGGACAAAAACAGAGTCGGGACATACTTCCTTCAGTTTAGCTTGCACCCCATTGAACCTCCCTGACATGTTACTGGCTCCATCAAAGCAGTAGCCCTTCAGTCGCTCCAGTGGCAAATGGAGGCGCACCAGGACATCCTTTATGCACAGAAATAAGATTTCAGCCGTTGTGTCAGGGGCGTTGTAAAAGCCAAGAAAGAAATTTTGAACTTCTAGGTGGTCATTGCTGAACTGCAGACTAATTGAAAATTGTTCTTTGCCACTGATATCTGTTGTCCCATCCGCAGTTAACCCAAAAAAGTCAGTTTTTGATGCTGTTGCTCCAATTGTTCTCAATATGTCATGCGCAAATAGTTCCAGAATCTCATTTTGGATGTTGTTTGACATCCAGTTGTCTCTCCTTTTCAGCCACTTATCAAGGTCAGGATCATCGCGCACTCGCTCCTGCATTAGCTGCCATAAGACTCCATCCCGATTGGCATCCCCTCTCAGTGGAAGCCCCTGGCGCCCCAAGAATCTTACGCAGCTGAAAATAAGTTCGAGGATTTTCCGCGCTGTTCTCTGCTCCTTTGCCTTGGCGTCAGAGAGTAGTGCATTTATTGGAGTGTTTTTCAACCCTGCCAATCTTTGGGTTGCATCTAAATGAGTTTTAGATTTCTCATGGTCTCTGATTTTCTCTGTTGCCTTTTTCCAATTTGAAAATCCCTTATCTTTTAAAAACAAACTGTCGGTGGTTGGGCACAGCAGTTTACTTTTGACAGCCGATCTGCACACCCCACACACGATGCCATCACTGTCCGAAATATATTCCAGCCACTTCCACTCTCGGAACCAGGATGCCCTACAGCTGCGTGCAAAGCTCTCCCCACTTTTTTTTTTGACTGGAAAATTATAATCAAGCGGAGGCCTGAAGGACTGTGCACCTGCATCTGCTTTTTGACTATCAGCGTGTGGCGACGAGGGATGAGGGTGGCTCATAGTGAGGGTGGCGGTGGTGGGTTCACTCACTTGGGTCAGCTGTCGCTGCTCATCCCGGCGGCTTTCTGCCGGTGGTGCTGCACATAACGATGAATCGGATGTGAAATCCAGTGATGTTGCCCCCCCTTCTCTTATTCGCTTTGCTGTGGGAGCTTTAGAAAAGAAATTTGAAATCCTTTTTTGTGTCATTTTGTGTCATATTCTTGCGGGACTCGCGCTCTTAAATTATGTCTCCGCTGCGGCTGCGCATACAACATATAGGCTAACCCTTTCACACGTAAATTTACATTTTTCAAGGCAACCGTTATTTTATGGTTTCCATGGTGACGCGTCATTGCTTGTCACGTGACACACCGCAGCAGCAACAGCGCTGAATGAATGATTATTGTTTTTATTGTTTTATTAGGA
This sequence comes from Cyprinus carpio, assembly GCF_018340385.1. Taxonomy (NCBI): domain Eukaryota; kingdom Metazoa; phylum Chordata; class Actinopteri; order Cypriniformes; family Cyprinidae; genus Cyprinus; species Cyprinus carpio. The sequence continues at coordinate 11,658,449 of NC_056609.1, read as the reverse complement.
TCCCCATTAGCGGCCCATTTAATGGCAGCTAGTCTTCCTGGGGTCCTCTTTAAAAATCGTCACAACATAAAATTACACAAAACAAACACAAATTACAATCAAGAAAATTCAAACATTACAATTACATTCAAAATATTATCAATTAAAAGAACATGACAATTTCCAGCTTTCACGAGGTCATTTGCAGCAGTTCCTGGGTTACTGTCCTCTTAAATTTATATTTGTTCTGAACTCTGCGTGATGAGACAGAAAGTCGATTCCAAATAGATATTGCTCTGTAAAATGATGTGCGTTTCAGAAAATTTGTCATGGGAAGCGGAAGTTTTATGTCACCACCTAGTGCCTGTCTGGTGGCATATAGGTGTCCACTTCCTACAAAAACAAGCTGCTCAGAAAGAAACTGTGGCTGTTTCATAAATACTGCATTCCACAATATTAAAGTTAATCGTAGTTTGATTTTATCATCAACTGTAAGCCAAGAAAGGCGTGTATATTCATCATTCCCAAATAATTCTTAAAATATAAATTTATTACACTACTAGCTGCCCTATTTTGTGCCACTTGAAGCTTACGTAGGTCTTTTTGTGATGCAGACGACCATACAATTGGACAGTTTTCTAAATGGCACAGAACAAGAGACTGGACAACCTGTTTAGCAATGGACATAGGAATATATGACATACATTTTCTGGACATTGCAATACCATTCCCCATTTTAACTATCATTCCATCAATATGAGCTGACCAAGACAAGTAAGAATCCAAGGTGACGCCCAATAACTTGGCTTGCATCACTTGTCTTAGCTGCAGCCCATTGACTGACAAGTTCAGAGAAGGCTCGGTGATTAGTTTTGATCTTTTCCAGAATATCATAGATGTTGATTTGTCTACATTTAAAGCTAATTTGTTATCTTTTACCCACTTGCCTATATTCTGCAAGTCATGATTTAATAGATTTGAAACATCATGAGGAGTTTTTGCAGAACAGTACAGTGTGGAATCATCTGCATACATGACAACAGTTGAATGTTTCACAATAAAAGGTAAATCATTTGTAAAGATCGAATATAGCAAAGGCCCAAGGCAGCTACCCTGGGGCACACCACAATGTATTGTCTTAATAGATGAATATTGACCATTAAAGAACACCCGCTGCTTCCTATTGGATAGGTAACTCCCCATCCATGACAGAGACAAAGGTGTAAACCCATAGCATTCTAATTTTTGAAGCAGTATTTTATGATCTATCAAGTCAAACGGTGCACTGAAGTCCAACATCACTGCTCCTACTAATCTGTTTGCATCGATTTCTTCTAACCAGTTGTCGGTCATATGAGTTAAAACAGTACATGTGGAGTGACCCTCTCGATATGCATGCTGGTACTTAGTGATCAGCCTATTAGAAAAAAAATATATTTATAAACTTGTTCAAAAGCGATCTTTTCCATGACTTTGCTGAGTAAAGGTAATAGACTGATAGGTCGGCTATTCTGTCCTGTAAATGTGGCTCTTTTATTTTTAGGCAATGGTATAATTTTAGCCTCCTTCCATTTCTCTGGAAATATGCCCTGCAGCAAACTTAAGTTGACCAAATGAGCAATGGGAAAGGACAGAGCTTCAGCAGCCACCCTGATAAGCCTGGAGTCCAAATGGTCCATGCCTGATGCCTTTCCATCAGGAAGAGCTGCAAGAATTTTTCCAACAGAACCTCTGTCAACTTGACTAAACGAGAAAGTGACAGAATGGTTCTTCTCACTCATTATCTTACTTAATATTGCATCATAAGATGCTGAGGTATTTGGACACATACCAGATCGAAATTTCTCTACCTTACTAATAAAGTAATTGTTGAAATAATTAGCAATTCCCTCTGGATCTGTAATGAACACTCCATCATTTTCAACATATAAAGCAGCTGAGTGCTTACTCCTGCCCATTATTTGATTTAAAGTGTTCCATAGTTTTTTACCATCATTTTTTGCTTCATTAATCTTTTCCTGGAAGTACTCTTTTTTCTTCTTTCTATTCATTTTGACTACTTTATTTCTAAGAGTTCGGTATTGTTTTTGATCAGCTAATTCGCAAGAGATATTAGCTTTTATTTTAGCGTTGTCTCTAGACAGCATTACATTTTTAAGATTTTTGTCCAACCAAGGGGCACTTTTATTTCTCACAGCTCTTTTTCTGAGAGGAGCATGCTTGTCGACTATTTTAATTAATATATCCATAAACCTATTAAGGGCTGAGTCAGGGTCACGATCTCCACGCACTTCTGACCAGTCCACACCTTGAATTTCACCCACATACTGCTCTTGGTTGAAATATCTATAAGTTCTTTTATGAATTATTTTACAGCCACCTTTAGGCGATTCAGTTTTCCTTGTGACTCCTATGATATTATGGTCACTACAACCAGTGGGCACAGAGACTGCTTTGGAGCATTGTTCAAAAGCGTTTGTAAATATATGATCTATACATGTTGCAGATAAAACCAATGTACTGGTAGCAACCCTAGTGGGTTGAGTTATGATTTGTTTTAGGCCACATATTGTAGCTGTAGATTTAAGCTTCTTGTACATTGGACAGTTTGGTGACAACCAGTCAATGTTAAAATCACCCAAAATAAATATCTCTCTGTTTTGATCACAAACAGCATCAAGCATTTCACATATGTCATCCAAATATTGAGTATTGGCACTGGGAGGTCTACATACACACCCAACTAAGATAGGCTTTATGTGTGGTAAATGAACTTGTACCCATAATGCTTCAATATTCTGCCATATGAGGTCATTTCGAACATTAACTGGGATGTTATCCTTAACACAGAATGCAACACCACCACCATGTCCATTTCTGTCCCTCCTAAATAATCTATAACCGTCTATCTTCACATCAGCATCCGTGAAGCTAGAATCTAAGTGTGTTTCAGACAAAGCTAAAATTTCAATACTATTGGACTGCAAAATCATATATATGTCATTAGTTTTGGATCTCAAACTGCAGATATTCAAGTGCGCTATTGTAATACCCTTAATTGGAAAAGCTGAATGACACAAGTCGATAGCCATGATCTAAATTACAAATAAAAACACACAAAAAAAAAAAAAAAAAAAAAAAAAAAAAAAAAAAAAAAAAAAAGTTTACATACTTCTAACTAGCCTCCTCCACTCTTGGATTTTATAACCAGTTTATCATATTTCAGAGTGGCTATTTCTCCTCTTTCCCGGGCAGCTTGCAGCTTGGGTAGCAGTTCTTTTCTTTTCTTCATTACAGCCTCAGAGAAGTCCCCATTTATGTAGATGCGTGTGCCTTTTAATTTCTTTGCAGAGGAAAAAATGGTCTGCTTGTCCTTGAATCGCAGGAGTTTGACAATTATCTGTTTGGGTCTTCCACCCTCCTGATGCTGGCCAATCCTGTGGGCCCATTCAATTTCAATATTGTTGTCATTTAGACCCATTTTACTGACCATCATGTCCTTGATTTTCTTCTCGGAAACATCCCAACTCTCTCCTCTTTCCTCAGGAATGCCATCCACTATAAGGTTGTTTCTTTGTGACTGGTTCTCAATAAAATCCAGCTTTGTAGCCATCTTGTCCAGCTCCTCCTTTGATTTAAGTATTTCCATTTCAAGCTTCTTCAACTTATTCATTTCTTCTTGTGCTTTAGCCAATTTATCAACTTTGTCTTGAGTAAATTCCAGGCTGATTTTGATTCCTTGAACATCGTTAAATACATCATCTAAGCGTTTTTTGGTGCCATCAATTATGAGCTGCACAAAAGTTTTAAAATTGTCCTGTTGTTGTTGTAACATGTCTATGTAAAAATCTTTTTGCTGCTCAAGCGTCTGAGTGAAGAGGCTCATGGTCACCAGTGACTCATCCTCTGGTGGTTTAGCCTTTGATTGTCTGTAAGGCATGTTGTTTCTTACCCTATGCGTCCACCTGGGCCCTGGGTGTAAAACCAAGAAAGTCCTGGATAGCTCAAAGGCTTCGGCCTACTCCAGACCTCACTCCAAACAAGCAAGATTTTGAGGATATTCCTGCAATATCTTCACTCAATATTATGGAACAGGTTAGGTTAGAGGCTCCCTAACACGGTTACCAGGAACAAGATGAAGAAAAAAAGAGGATTTGGGTGATATTTGATAGATTGAAAACAGTCAACTGGAGAGACTACAACCACGACCACGCTGATTGAATGATGATCTGCTTTTGTCATTTTTCCTTTTTTATTCAGAATATTCACAAATGTGTTAGCTATGGCATGAAATATCTGATATTCCAATTGTCAAATACATGCAAGTGGAAGTGTATTGTTGTTTAAACACCTTTATAACGATCGCGTTAGTTGAGCTGTATGCGCGATATAATTTTATGACACAAAATTTTGAAATGTAGGCTTAAATAAAACATTTTAATTCAGATTCTGTATATGTATATGTGTATATATATATATGTGTATATATATATATATATATATGGAATATATATATATAAATGGAAAACAAAAACCGGAAAAAAAAACAGCTGGCTGACCCCTAGGGGGGTGGAGTAGAGGGGTGGGTGGAGGGGCTATGGAAACTTGTGGCAACGGCACATAAATTTAGTGCATTCACCCCAATCAAATGTTTTTCCTGCATGTACCATAATTATAATTAAGCAAAGTAATTTTCCTGTGATGCAATCATTGTAAGATAAGATCCTTTAAAATCTGCGGAAAACTCAAACAAAGAACAGTTAGGATCGAGGAAATTCAGCTACAAAATCATATAATAACCTAGGTATTTTTCCATTAACAAATTCAATCATGACTGAGTGTGGGGCTCAAATCTCTTTTACTGTAACACGAACCGCATTTGACAAACCTGTTTACACCATTGTTGTGCTTCTCCTGCAGAAAAAGTTTTTTTTGTTGTTTTTTTTAAAGGGGAATTTGTTAACTTCTGTAGTGCATTCAAGAGTAGAAAGCCCATTGTTTGCAGTATCTACTGTACAACTAACAATGGCATCTTTGCCAAAAATGGTTGAATAAAATGCAATAATACTTTAAATCCATGATTCAAAAATGAGGCCCCACTTTATTTAATCAGAATACACACAATGATCATATTAAAACTGTTACTAAAAGCTGCTATGAAAATGTAACATGACTGGAAAACCATACTGAAATGTTTTCTAAATTAATATTATTGGTTTGTGGCAATAATAGCTTTCCTGAGGTGTATCAAGAATCTGGTTACTCAAAGGGTCTCTGCTCCACTTTAGGTACGTGTTCTTTTTCAGATGCTTATGAAGTCCAAACACTTTCTTAGTCTTTCTCTCTTCCACATCTTCCAGAATGATGATGATGATGTTGGCATTGCGTTCCATTATAAAGCGACACTGAGCTAACTCAAACTCAAAGCGACACCAGGCACTATCAATGAAGTGTTGAGACACGACCACAATGATTTTACGACTGCCCATTATTCCTTCATCGATAATGTTGGAGGCAATGGACTTCCCTGCTTGAAAGTCCCTCATATGAAGGCAAAGCTGAATAGGTGGAACACCGTTCTCTAGATTCTCCATCAGTTCATTCATGACCCAGACTTCATCATAGCTGGAGAAAATCACAAATGCGTCATAGGAACATTCTTGCTGTCCAGGTGATCTATAGCCTCTCAGTAGAATACAGCAATACTGAAGATAAAACTGGAACCTATAAACCAAGAATGACAAAAGAACTACTACTGTAACAAACACATACAGATACAAAAAATTGTGAGTCTTTTCTTGTGCACACAGCTGTGAATGTCAAAGTCTTTTGCTCTAAAATCTGAGCTTGGTGAAAAAGTTTTACAAAAAATTTTGTCCGGGTTCTTCAAAACTTTCTGATTTTGGATAATCCACAAAATAAAATCTGTCTGAGAGCAGGAGCAATCAACGGGGTTAGAGGATAAATCAAACTCCAAAAGGTTTGTGGGCAATGATTGGAGAACATGAAGTGGGATGCTAGTAATGCTGTTTTTATCGACATAAAGTGAAATTGTTTCTGGTCCGGATAAGACAAAATTTATAGTCATTCAATGGTTACCTCTGAGATTCTGAAGATTTGAAGAGGAAGTGAGCTTGGATGTAACACTACAATAGTGTCAAGGTGCTCTAGAAAAGTGAGATTATTAAATATCTTCATACATAACTTTGAAAATTATTGCCGGCAATCTTGAAAACATCAAGGTTCTTCAACCCATAAAAGCTGAATATGTTAGTAAAGGTGATACTTGAATAAGAAACATCCAGATACCTCAAGCACTTTAAGTTAGACAAAACTGAAAGGTATCCAACTCGTACAACAGTTGCTTGGTGGAAATCTAGAATCTCAAGTGAATCAAATCCCTCAATTCCTCCCAAGTCAAGGCCAAATTCTGCGTTACTACTCAAATTCAAATATCTGATTTGAGGGGTGGCAAACAAAAGTGAGGTGCAGCATTGTTTTAATCTAATTCAGTTAGAGCTAAAATCCAAATACTGAAGCTTAGGCATGTCTATGACGGCATCAGCCCAATAGGTGAACTGTTGTGTAATTACTAGTTTTTCTGAAGTATGGAGATGTGAAAGCTGTGTTTACTTGTGTTAATCATACAGCGAAAGACAGAAATTAGCTCACTAGGCTTCTCCATAATGTAATAATATACCTCCTGAAATAGAGCGCACACCATCTAAAAAGTCAGTATCTGAAAAGTGAAATCTGAAACAGTCCTTGTGCTTTCCCAAATTTCAGCCTTTTGACATTAAGACCGTACAGAGCTTTTAGACCAGCTTGCTGAGCAGCAAGCGAAACAAAGGCAGATCAGATGTTCAGTTCTCTAAGATAAATGTCTTTGAAAGCTCCTGGTTCAATGTATAATAATGGATTCCTAGAGAGAATCAAAGTCATGTTTCTGCCGAACTCTCGCAACACTGCAGTGTGATCAGTTTTGATGATGGATATATTATTGGCATGTAGATCAAGTAAACTGAACTCTTTGAAGGTGCTCATAAATGGAGGGAGAGATATGGACTCAATGTTATTTGTCCCCAACTCTAAGCTCTTGCAGCTTGGTTAGGTCATTCATTTGAAGCATTAATGATGAGAGACCAACATCCACAAGAACTAGTCTTTGTAGATTATGTAAAGAATTCAAGCATCCAGGTCCAAAATATGTAATAGGGTTTCCAGTGAGAATCAAAGTTGTCAAATTCTTCACATTGTAGAAAGTATCATTTTCAATGTGCTTGATTAGGCATCTGAAAGCAAGTACATACATTTAGTATAATTTATAGAGCAGCAACACATTATACAATGTATTTAAATGGTAACAAAATTTCTTACCTTGACAGATCAAGGGCTCGCAAAAAAAGAAAACTGGGAAAACAGTCTTCAAGTGTTTCAAAACATTAAAACTGAAATCCAGAGTTTCAAGGTAGGAATACTGGATGGTATGTAGCTGAGGTTTCTTCCCATGCATGAGTAGTGCAGATGGTCATTAATCTTCAGTTAAAAGGAAAAAATTTCATGTCAATTAAAATAAAAATAAAAATAAAAATATGTATTTACCAGTAATTAAGAATACATTTAAATTCAGAAAACTTACTTTTGTGCACGATTGTCCAGCCCCAATAGAAAAAATATATAATGAAAGAACCAATAGTGAAGAAATTTATCTGGACTCCTCTAATCAAGATATTCTCAACCTGCCATAAAATAAGCCAGCCTTGTTTGAGGTCACTGAATATGAGGAACTAATGCTGTGGTTTTAAACAATAAGGGATTTTGGCTGAAAATACATAGAGAAGTAATGAACAAGTCATTCATTTCCTAAACATCCCAAATGAATAAAAAAAAAAAAAGAAACATTTAAAAATAATTGAAAATCAATTTAAAAGAACAAAAAAAAAAGTTTCATAAAGAAAATAATTACCTCTGTAATTCATAATCTAACATGAACTGTTGAAACTGACATTTACATTACTAAATATCCAGTAACCATTATAACACAATCACCAACAACATCGTCAACATGTAACTGACTGCTCAGGACCTTGACTGAAAAATAATCTACTGGCCCTAATGTGAAAAGCAAGTCCACTGTAATGGTTAGAAAAATATCTACAAATGTAATCTTCCAATCAACTACTGGAAACAAAATGTTTAATCCTTTATAAAAAAAAAAGAAAAAAAAAAAAAAAAAAAAAAAAAAAAAAAAGGGCCCACAGTAGAATGATAAACATGAGCTACCAGCAGATGGCCCTGCACACACATCTAACACAAGGTCACTTCAGTCAGAAACTTCAATATCCTGTTCACTTTGCTACAAGGGTAACTCAGCTATTACACTTTTAATATAATCTGACATTCAGATTTTAAAAACAATCCTGTAGATTAAATTTAAAATATTAAATCACCAATAATGCGTCTTCATCAACATGATAAATAAAAAAAACTTTCCAATGTTAATAAATACACTACACAGCAAACCTTGACAAAAACAGAAAGGTACTATAAGAACACTGTATGAACTTGTTGATAGTCAACAACCTTTATTTATCCATATATGTGAGCCACTCAAAGATGGGGGAATAGACAAATAGGACAAGAACTGATCACTATAGAGGGCAATCAACATATGGATCAATGGCATTGCAACTATCTTTAACCTCTGTTCTACAAAGAGGCTTGTTGACAGACAAGTAAATTAAAAGAGAAGTAACAGTGTAAACATTCATGTACAGAGAAGCAAAACAAAAAAAAGTCCAATTAAAACATTGATTAGTATGTGAAGAAACAAAAAGGGAGCAGGAGCCAGAACCTTATTTTTTTTCTATTACAGCTCAGCATACATTTCTACATGGCATGCAATAAGGCACCTAACTAACACAATGAATAAACCTATGCTACGTGATAAAGCACAATTGTTATCCAATGGAAAAGAAAGAGAATAGTTCTGATACAACATTCACTCCCATAAAAACACTATTCCTTTCATTTCCCTTTCAATTACCCAAACCTTATTAAAAAAATACATCCGTTTGTAAAAGATTTTCTCCATACACAGAACTGTAAATAGAAACAAAAACCATGGAATTAAAGGGGTTGGTGGGGGAACAAATCAATTTTCAAAAAAGCAAGCTATATTTTGTATTTGCATTAAAGTATACACAATCTATTATTATTATTAAATGTTGATACTCTGCAAAATGTATCCAGAATACAACTAAATGCTATACTTTGCTGTCTGACTTGAGCAATGACTGGGAAAATCTTCAATGCGCAGTTGGTCATTGCAGGGAGAAGCACTTTAGACATTTAGGGGAATGCTTAGGCTGTACCAAGTCTGCATAATATAAAAATCAGCTGTGCAATTCAGTTGTGTTGAAAAACCGAATCTCCCAACAAAATATCTGATCTTGTTGGTTTGATCTTTTATGATCAAGATCTACTTTTCTCAACTTGACTTAATGTCAAAACAACATTTTGTGCCCCTCGCTTTTTGTGCTGATCTCTTGAGCGAATTTCCAGGGGTTAGTCAAGTTAATAAGCTGTTTTAGGATGCAGACTCTGTTGGTTTGTATCATAAAGGGTTTATGATAATTAATAAAGCCTTTATATTGGACAGCTTGTTCAAAACTAGTGTCATCCCCTAAAAGCACCATCCCACTTCACCTACAAGAGATGGATAAGACTTACAGGACCATACATCAAAAATGCTCTTTTTTTTTTTTCTTTTCAGAAAAGAACAGCACACTACTCACCTATATATCTATATAAAAGGAAATCAACATATATTTACACGTGATATCAGTTTATCCATCCATTAATGACACAGAGATGGGTAAAAGATACAAACTAGGGGAGTGAATAGTTGTGTCTAGACCTATTTGCTTAATTATCTACCATTCAAAACCAACTTGACCTAATACTCAGTTCAAGATTGTGCCAGGCTTCAATAAACTTCCAGCTTAAAGCACAAATCAGTGATGATGGAAGTTGTGTCTACAGTTTTAATCACACACCATGTTCCAGAATGATGTGTATGCATCTAGTCATGTGCACATTACACAGGGGATTTCAGTGTCAATCATACCAAATTGAAATTCTTTGCTTTTAAAAAGTCAAAGGACTTGATTTTCTAAGTTCCCTCAGAGCAGGTCCAAGCCGACTTTCTGGATTTTCTTGCATCTTTTGCCAAACTCTAACATTACAAGCTGGCCTGAATCATGGGATGAATGGTAGCGCACCACTTGTGGGAGAGGAAAGCAGGCTTACTGATCAATATGAATTCTGTGATGCCTAGACAGAGAAGACGAATGATTGAAACCCTTTCCACACTGAGCACACCTATATGGTTTCTCACTCTGAAGGATTCTCTGTTTCAAGATAGTAGTGTGGGGGAATCCCTTTCCTGTTGCAATAGCACTGTAAGTTGACTTATCCTCCAAATGAACCCGTTGGTGCCTTGCGAGAGAGGAGGGATGATTGAACCTCTTCCCACACTGAGCACAGGTGTAGGACTTTCCATCAGAATGAGTCCTCTGATGCCTGGATAGCGATGACGAGTGATTGAAGCTCTTCTCACAATGGTTGCAGCTGTATGGCTTTTCACCCGTGTGCATTCCCCTCTTCAGCGTAGTATCGAAGGGGAAATCCTTATCCGCCTGGGCGTACATCTTGGCCTCCAGGTGGACCTTGTGGTGTCGTGACAAGGAGGAGGAATGGTTGAAACCCTTGTCGCACTGAGAGCAGCGGTAGGGCTTTCCACCCTGATGGACCAGCTGATGCTTCTTGAGGTGGCGTTTCCTGACGAAGCTCTTCCGACACTGGGTGCACTTGTAGGGCTTCTCCCCCGAGTGGATTCTCTGATGCTCTCTTAACGTGGCTGCTGCCGCAAAACACTTTCCACACTGGGTGCATCTGTGCGGCTTCTCACCAGCGTGAGTCTTCTGGTGCTGTTTGAGATTGGAAGCCGTCGTAAAGCCTTTACCACACTGAAGACAGGTAAACGGCTTGTCATGGGCATGCAGCTCTTGGTGTTTTTTCAGATGGCGTCTGCGCACAAAGCTTTTTCGGCATTGGGTGCATTTGTAAGGTTTGTCATCCGAATGCATTTTCATGTGTTCCCGGAGAGTGATGGCAGCAGCGAAGCTTTTGCCACACTCTGAACATCTGTGCGGCTTTTCAGGAGAGTGCATCATCTGGTGGGGTTTCAAGTTGAACGCATCAATGACTCCTTTACCAACCATCTCAAGTCCAGTGGTATAACTTTTCTCTTTCATGTGAATCCTCATGTGACTTCTTAGGCTAGCCTCAACAGCGAAGCTCTCACCACAGTGGATGCAAATGTAGGGATGAGTAGCTTTGTGGATTTCAAAGTGTTCGTGCAGATCAGACATACAGCCAAAAATCTCCCCACACTCACTGCATTGCAGGCCATGGGCTTCGTGGATGATAACGCCATTCTCTGACTCCACTGTAAGCTCCCCTCCATGGTCAGACTCCACCTTTACAATGTGTTCTCCACCACCTATCTCAGTCTTTAACAGCACTTCACCGAGCAAATGCTCATTGCCTTTGATTTCTGCGCTGCTGAAGTAATGATGATGATCGTGGTGTATTTCAGATTTAATATAGTCATGGTCTGTCTCCGTTACCACATCCACGCATGTCACTGCCCCTAAATCACCGTGAATAGCCTCTAGGTCAAGTCTTTTGTCCTCTTGAGTCATAATCTCAGTCTCCGCTCCATAATGCAAGTCACCGACTTGTGTATGGGCGATGACACACTCAGATCCCAACGTATCGAGACCTGGTGTGTCACAGTCAGTCTCTGACTCAGCCATCAGGACGCACTCCAGCCTGACGACTTCCGTCTTCCCGGTTAAGTGAAACTTAGCGTTGCTCTACGAGCCCCGCTTTCCCGCAAAGAAACGTGAAAGGTCGCCCGTTGCAGGCTCAGTCAGTTCTCGAGTCAGGATCAGTCCTGCCTGTCGGAAGACAGCAATTATTTAAACTCAACTGCATAATCACAATGAAATATTTCAGCTCAAAACATCTAACGACAGACTTCACTGCTTGAGAAAAAATTTAAGTAAAGGTCTAACTACTTTTTTTTATAAATTAAATAAAACCATTACATTAAGTGAAGTTCTGCTATTTCATGTGACAAATAAACAGCTTTAAATAAATCAGGGGTGTCAAACTCAGTGTCTCAGAGTTTAGATTCAACCCTAATTAAATGCACCAGATCCAGCTAATAAAGTCCTTGAAGGTTATTTGAAAACTACATGGTGTGGTTTGTTTGTTGCAGCAGGGTTGGAACTAAACTCTGCAGGGCTGCAGCCCTCCAGGAACTGAGTTTGACACCCCCGTCAATGAACAATGGGCAAATTATACATTCTGACATAAGCTTGAACCCTACACATGTTACAAGGCTTACACAAACACAACAAACAACATTCTTTTAGGTAGATAAAAGGGCTGCATAGACCAGCAGAACTGGGACCTGGGCTATATGCAGCACAGCTTGCAAGAACATTTGATTACAAATTGTAAACAAAATATGAGGCTGCTCTAGAAACAACCTAAAAGCTAGTTAGCAGAAATATCTTTGGCTACAAACCGGCTAAGGTTAGCCTATGTGCGGTTTATATTTGGCTAACTTGACAGGCTAGGTATACATGAATCTACAGCTCAGATACTCAAATGCCTCATGCCAAATGAACACTGATCAACAAAGAAACCTTTAAACATGCCATCAATTTAGATTATACTTAAACACATCTTTACACCTTTCACACAGCTGGTTTGTCGCTGTTGGCTAGGTTAGCTGGCTAAATAGCTGCTATTTAGCTTCCTTGAGCATGCATTATCAGCTAACTAGCTGGCTAACTAGCACTACAGCTAGATCACAAAATATTGAATTGGTAAGTAAGCTGACAGCCCGCCTTAAACTGTAACGCTTACTCATCATTTCTCAGTCATACATACACGTCTTAGTTGCGTTCAAGCCATGTAGAGTCTGATAGGAGAGCTTGGAGAAAACACAAGGCGTTAAACGGGGGGCATCTTGTGCGCCAGAGGTTGGATCAGCTAACTAGCTGTAAGATGGCCGCCGCGCCTAGCTTCCGCCCCTCCTGTAAGCACGCAGAGGCAGCACACGACGTGAGCAAATGCAAATAAACTAGGTCATGTTAGTCGACTCGTTGTATCGCTCGCGGGGAAGCTGTGCTGTCAAAGCTCCAAAAAAGTCAAGATATCGGGATATAAACAAGCCAAACAGCTCGAGTTAATGGCTAATCACAGATGTACGCTATTCGCGAAAGCCCGGGAAAGGCGCCCCCTTCTTACATAACGTGTTTTTGTTTGGTGGCGTCGAATCAAAAACAAAATACCATGTTCCCAACGTCTCTGGAGGCTATACGCCATTCTGAAATTGCCCGAATCATTTGAAACGAGCATAGCGTTGTTGTAAGCTGCGCTCATCATGCTACACTCCTAGCCCATTTTTAGCTGCGTGAAACAAACATGGCCCGTCTTCCTGCTAAGCTGCACAGCTAGCGGAACACTAGCTGCCCCCGCCGCCATTGCTACACAACACCGCCGAACTTCGTGACGTCCGCAATTAATCGGTAGCGCCACTAATCGCAACGAGCTCATAAACTGTGTCAAGATACAGTATTCGCCACGACGGATGACATAACGTTAATTAAATAACAACCATGTATCGTATTATAGCACGCTAGTTAGCCAGCTAAGTTAACTAGCAGAGGTAATCTAAAAACCCTGACGCACATACACAATAAACGGGCATATATTAACGTATTTGTGTAAACATTTCCGACCTCTTTGCCCTTTAAAGGCTCTATTGCGAGATGCGCTGCTGGTCGTCGAGGCGTAGTCCGCGGCCTGAAGATCTTCGCTCGGTCGCGTCTGTACTGCCTGGTTGCGGTGTGCACTCTGTCACTCTCTCTCTCTCCCTCCTCCGTGCGGACGTAGCGGGATGGCGCTGCGGATCATCTGGCGCCAACTATGTTGGAGCGCATGAGCACAAAAAAACAACAAAGCGGTGAGGGGAAAAAAGGGCTCGATCGCCCCCTATCGTCCTGGAGGAATGCATATTCGCCTTCAGACCCGACTAAATGACTGAACCAGTTTCCAGTATAGGATTCGCTTTGTTATTGCATGAGAAATCATGGGCTAACAATGAATAATACTATTAAGGCTTTTATTAAACTTGGTTAATATTAATTTCTTTTTTAAAAATTTGAAGCTGTATAATCTAACATGAATGTAATTATGAACTGACCTAAACAATACTTGAATCTAGATGTTATGATTAAATGCTAATTGTTTGTTTGTATCTAATGCATTAGTAATAAATTGAACCTGTTTAAAGCGTTACCAAAATAGCAATGCATTGCTTACCTTATTCTAAGTCAACTTTGGCTGATACTTAAATGATTTCCATATAAAAGTATACTGTGGCCTACATTCAGCAACTCAAAATAAATTAAAACGTTGACAAAACACTGACTTTGTGAGCCATAAAGGTCAGTCTTCTTGATCTGACCTGCCTGCTCAAAATGAGCTATCAGCATTTTAAACTCTAATCTTTTTCATGCATAGCTAATCTTACAGAAAAAAAAACATGTGAAACCACTTTTTTTTTTTTAATGTGATCTTTTCATGCTAGAAATAACTGTCAGGATGTGTTGCCACCATGGCTGAAATCATGTGAGGGAGGAGTAAACATTAACCCTAACATTAAAAGGATGAGTGGATATGCTGTGGGCATGAGCAAAGTTTGACTTCCTGAAACACAGACTGTTCCCACTGTGATCAGGGAGCACTAGGGTGCGCCCTTTTCCTTAAAACGTTTGAGAAACACAAGAACCAATGCTTGTTGACCATTTCTGAGGGAAAGGGTAAAGAGAAATACAGTGTTGGTATGTTATTTAAAAGAGAAACACAACACCTTAAAACAAGCTTGTGTATTTGTGCTATTATTTGTCAATTTAGAAATCTAGAGTGCTGGCTACATCATGCAGATTTAATGTCACTGAGCTCATAAATAACAGTGGTTTTTAGTCTACAGTATGCTTGTGCTGTCTTTTATGAACACAGGAAGGATTTAGCCTTTGTTCTCTGCCAGTGAGGCTGAATGAAACATGACACAGTCAGCCATCATTCAATACCTGTCATTCAGCAACCCCATCTGCTGAGCTCCTGCCTGAACCTGTAGAGCCTCTCACCTCAAAAGTGCTGGAATCCAACTGTGTTTGGCTTAGAAGTGAATCTAAAATAGATGGGTGCATGTCCCATGTCCCATCCCAATTTCTTTTCAGTGCCATATAATGTCTGTGTTTCACACATCTTACAACGGCTTGTAACGGCTACCTCTGCTTGCCTTTGTCAGTGTGAATGTTGGATTAACTGCAGGCCGATCGTGAATTTTTCATGACCGTCAATGGCAGTGCCATTGTAAAGGCAAGCTTTGTTGTAATAAGTCAACAAAGACCACAAACAACATTTTGATGAATGCAGCGTATTTACAAACATTCAACTGTACTGGATGCCAATCTGTTCATTCGTAGAGGTACAGATGAAAAATATAATGTCAAGATAATGTGAGGAACTAGATGTAAAAACCTGTATGTGTGCTTCAGGCTCAGATTAGTTTATTAGAAATTATCATATTTAGATTACACACTGCAGTATGTCTTGAGTGGTATGAGTTACATTATAGTATGATTAAATATATATTCTTAAACATCGCTTGATTTAGAAAACACATTAAGCAGTTGAGGAATGTTATTTTCATGTTAAAATACAAAAACGTATGCCTTATTTCTCATGCTAACAGTCTTGTTCAGATATTTTTTCGAGGCCATGTCTGTTCCCCTGCAAAATATAATTCAGGTTTGACCCATTTGTGTACATTGTTTATTCGAGGCTAGAAGAATATCTAACAACAAGAAAAAAAAGAGATTGACACCATTAATCAACATTTTATTTCTGCAAATTACCTACCATTTGTACATAGATCCAGTGCTTGAAGTGGGCCGGTATGCACCGGTACGCAGTAACGGCACTTCAATATTTTAGTCATTAGCGTACTGGCAATTTTTTGTGCGTACCGGCATTTCTGACAGTCAAAGCATCAGTGTCTGGGTGTTTTATAATGAATGCCGGCTGAAGGTGTTTTAGATTATGCACTGGTCAGTGGTTTAGTTATTCTGAATGGATCCGTATAGTAGCATCTACTGTACAGTCAAGTTAAGGCCCAGGAAAGTATGAAAAGCATCGTCAGAATAGTCCAACTGCCATCAGTGATTCAACCGTAACGTCATGAAGTGACAATAATACTTTTTGTACGAAAAGGAAACAAAAATAACGACTTTATTCAACAATTCATCTCCTCTGTCTCTCCGTATCACCATAGCGCCATTTTGGAGAATATGAGCTGAAAGCAGGCAGCGTACGCTCTTCTGTGTCAGCCGCGCCACAAGGATATTCTTTCTATGTGTATTTACTCTTTGATTTGAAAGAAAACAGTGCATCCTTGTGGCGGTTACGGTTGAACCACTGATGGCAGATGGACTATTCTGATGATGCTTTTCATACTTTTCTGGATCTTGACAGTGTTATTTATTTGGCAGTCTATGGGACAGTCACAAGCCTCCCGGTTTTCATCCAAAATATCTTAAATTGTGTTCCGAAGACGACCAAAACTTTTACGGGGTTGGAACGTCATGGGGGTACGTGATTAATGACAAAATTTTCATTTTGGGGTGGAATATTCCTTTAAGGCAGCAGGTTTAGTGGTCTTCTAGCGTCTCCCTGTGGTCCTGTTTGGTATCGCAGCTTAAACTGTTCCATTTTTTATTTTTATTTAAAATGCTCTAAACAGTTTTCTTTCGGCATTATACACATACATTGGGAATTATGAAAATGTATTTAAGTATTTTTTGAGGGGGTGGGGTACCGGCACTTCTTTTTGTCCACTTCAAGCACTGCATAGATCATAGAGGATTATTTCTCGTAATATTCAGACTTTCTCTCTAAACAACAAAGGATCCATGTACAAAAAGATGTTTTCAGGAAAAAAAAAACATTAACATTATTAATATGTTAATATAAATGTAAAACTGTAACAAATTAACTATATAAATGCACTACCCACATTCAGTTCCTAGTTTTTTTCATGGGGGGTGGGGTGGTATATTTACATTTGTTGGATTATATACATTTTTTACATCATATAACTATACCCAGATGCTGAGCTACATTTTAATTTGCTTAAACATTCATGACAGGCGTAAGTTTGAGGAGTGAACTCTGAGGGTGAATGCCATTGGAGTGGAGGTTTTCAAGGTTCTGAAGGAAACCACGATCCTTCAGTCCTTTAAGTATTGCTGAGTTACTGGAGGTTACACTCATATGTGTCCTGCAAATAATCAATGAAAAAGCAAAATATTTAATCTTGGATGAAATCCACAAAACTTCCAAATATGCATCTCCAAATGTAAATAAATGGCAAGTGTTACTGGCAACCATGAACCCTTGAGCTGTACTTAGAGCTTGGTTTTGTTCGCAGTAGAAATAATTAAAGCTGCACTCCATAACTTTTTTTGGTTAAAAATTACCCGAAATCAATATTTGAGCAAGAACATAACCAGCCAGTGTTCAAAACTATCGCCTTTAGCCCAATTCACAATGGTTAGCTTATAATAATAACTATAACTCAATAATAACTAAACTTAATAATAACTCAAATTTGCTAATTCGAGTGGTACGGGTAGGTTTTCACGGGAGATTAGACATCTGAAATTCAAAATTTTGTAATTGCGTCATGTCTGTAAACATAAAGAAGTTAACTGCTTTATGGCAACTATGCTATCACATGTGAGGATCCTGTAGGTGGCGGATCGTTTATAGCCTTTTCTCACAGTAGCTAGAATAATTAAATGTATAATTTTTATGGCGGATTGTTAACCAGAAGGGATTATGTGTTTATGAAACACATGTGAATGAAATTAAATTATAATCAAGTGTATTTAAGTGTAAATTATAATCAAATTATAATTATACTTTTAAATGTGCTTCTGATTACAGATAGCCTGAGATTACACAAGATTTGTAATTTAAAGACAACCAGTTCGAGGGGGGGAGCATAGTTTGCTTTTTAGGTAAAAAAAAAAGTCTTACTATGAAATTCGAATGGTATGACAATTAAAGATTAGACGGTACTGAAATTGAAATCTACACACTAATACACACTATACTCATAGTCACGCAATACTGACGTTGTTAACATGAATAATTTGAGAATAAAGTATAACAATAATAATAATTTGCACGGTGGATGTGATATGAGCTAACCAATCTTTAGATTAAATCACCTCTTGTAGCAAAATTTATTGTAATGTTTTTTTCCTTAGTTGGTCAGAACAAACATGGCAGACTTGTTACTTGCTTGTTCAGATGACAATAGATGGTGAAAATTCTTATTTAGGTCATACTTCCAAGATGTAGGCTAGAATCTGTGATTGCGAAGTACAGTGAATATCCACACCGATGCGGTGACTGAATGGCACACATACCATGTAATTGCAGGTTTTCAAACAGAGATGGCGACAAATAGGCAAAACTTACAGACTGCAGCTTTAAGTAGATCCTTCAATTGTAGCAAACATAGTTCTCCCAAAAATGAAAATTCTGTAATTAATTGCTCACCTTTATGTCGTTCCAAACCCGTAAAACCTTTGTTCATCTTGGAACACAAATTAAGATATTTTTGATGAAATTTGAGAGCTTTATCACCCTCCATATACAGCAACGCATTTAAAATGTTCAAGGCCCAGAAAAGCAGTAAGGACATCGTTAAAACAGTCCATGTGACATCAGTGGTTCAACTGTAAAGTTATGAAACTTCGAGAATGCTTTTTGTGCGCAAAGAAAATAATTCAACAATTTCTTCTCTTCTGTGTCAATCTTTGACGCTCGTTTACTAGAGTAAACGACACATGCGTTTGGTGCTGCTGACACTGGAGCCAGTGTTTGTGTTCCGAAAATGAACGAAGATCTTACGGGTTTGGAATGACAAAAGAGCGAGTAATTATTGACAATTTTCATTTTTGGGTGAACTATCCCTTTAAGTGATTACATTTATGTATCAAATGCACATGAGTGACCTCAGACTAACCTTGGAGAGTCAATCCCACTATCAGCTGTGTAACTCTGACTCTCTGTGGTTTCTCCTGCACAGGCCCCTGCAGGGTCATTTAGGCTTGCAATGATGTTGCCAGCATCCTCAGATGTCTCATTTGTTCTCTGATGGCAGTTTTTTAATTCTGGGTGACAGATCCAGTGGTTAGATTTCCCAGCTTCTGCTTCATCTGCAGATTTATGTATGGTCTCAGAATTGGACTCCACTTCACTTGTCTGACAGTAATCAAAAATGCTGCTTTCCAGGGCTTCGGTATGTTCATCATCTGCCAAACTGGATTCTTGTGGTCTTTTCCTCAGACCCTGGATGTCTTGTTTGGAGTTAGCACCTTTCTGCTGGATCTGATGATTAGAAGACTGCCACCTGTACTCATGCGACCTGTATGTGGTTCTGGTGGGTTTTCGATGAGCATGTTCCTCTACAAAATGTTTATCCCAACCACTATCTGCACAGACAGGCTCATTGCATCGAGCTGTGCCGGTCTGTGATATCTCGCGGTCAAGAACGCATTCCTCATTCAGGCAGACAGAGCTACATCCATCCTCGTCCTCCACTGTCTTTTGATAGATGCGATATTCATCATCTGTATAAACTTCACTCTCTGTCTGGCTTGTGTTTCTGTCCAATGTTTGACCATCTGACAGCTGATGGCTAGTAATATTGCCAATTTGCTGGTGTGAGGACAGCAGATCAGGACGGTGATGAGACTCTTCTTTACTGTTAAGTAGATGTAGGGAAAGTCTACGTTGGATTGTAGGTTTAGGCCATGAGAGGGGTACTTCTGTTGTATCACAATGTGTAGCATGATCGACAATGTTCTTTTGGTCAGGAACATGTCTCAAGTCTCCACCCTGACGTTTAATTTCTCTTACTCTGCCATTTCTGAACTCCCTGCTTCGGACTTTATTCTCTCTCAGCCTAATTTTGTCCTCTATCCTCAAAGTGCTGCTCTCAGGGTATGCCGAGCTGTAATCTCCACAAAGCTCTTGAACTGGTTGAACATCCAGGGTGGAGTCTACAGTCGGTGCACATTCATGGAGTGGTTCACAGGCTGCGTCCTTCAGTGTGTGAGATTTCTCCACGCTGTCAGCGATTGCTTTGGCCCGGTGAGGGTCCCAGGACTTTGACCTGTGACCTGGTCTTTCCCGGTGTCCAGAGGTTGGAATCTTGGCTTCTCTCCTCCTTTGTTCTTTATGGCTGATGTTTGTTTCCACATCTCTTCCTGGCAATCCCAGAAACGGGTTGTCTATCCGTTTCTTGTGAACACATTTTGGATTCAGACTGGTACTTTCTTCCTGATTGTTAGGTTCATCCAAAGCAAACTCTGGTCTGTGGTGAGGTAGAATTTGATCATCTGCCTCTAAATCTTCAGCACATTGCAAGGTTTTACACTTTGCCCTTTGTTTCTCTTTGGATGTAGGTACTCTTCTCCTGTTGCGAGTAGCTCTAGGGGCTGATTTCTTCCCCACAGGCTTTGAGGTATGATGCCTCTGCTTAGACAGAAGACCTTCAGTGGAAATGCCCTTGTCCACAGCTTTCTCCATTGCTCTCTCAGATTTCTCCTCAAGCTTCTTCATAAGAACCGTGTGTTTTACTAGATTGTCTACTGTCAGATCTGGGTTGATCCGTCTGATGATGGCATGTTCTAGATCTCTGGGGAGGTTGTTTAAGTCATCCTCATCCCTGACAGGCCATTCCTCCGGTGGGAATTGTCCAGAGAACGTGGCATATTCTTTCTTCAACTTGTTCTCCTTCTTCCCCGTGTTTCGTCGGAAGAGGTTAAGCCCAAATTTGCGTCCAGCTTTCTCCTTGTCCTTGCGGCTTGTGTTGGTGGATTTACTAATCTCACTGGCCTGGTAGTCTGCTGTGGTAGACGTGGACTGGTTCTGAATGGAAGGTTTGTGTTCTTTGGGCCACTTCAGGCTTTTTCCAGTGCACTCACTAATGCCGATGGATTGGTGATCTTGGACAGATGGAGGTATAATGGATGGAGAGGTGAAGCAGCTACAGGACTTACAGTGGGCCATGACAGGAACCTCAGTAGAGGTGTCCATGCAGCTCTCATTGCTCACCAGGTACGTGATCGGAGGTGGTGATGGCAGGTCATTGTCGCCAGCACTCAACCAATTCCTCTCTTTCACCATGTTGTTGGTAATGAAGTATGTTTGAGGGGTGACTACAAAGTAGCCCTCACCAGTGTGATAGATCTTCCTCTCCTTGATAAGAGCCCCCAGAGCACTGTACAGGATGTCTTGAGTGGGAATGGTCATTCCTGAAATATGTGTGAATATTTGTGTGAATATAGCTGTTTTATAATGTATATGTATTAAAACAAAAATGTAATAAGGTAAGCACAAGTAAGCACAGTAAAGTGAAACAGCGTAATATTGTGTTACCTGGGTGTGCTTTCATCATGTGATTGATCAATGCTTCCTGATTAACAACCACATTGGAGGCATTCATGTCCGATATGACAGAGCACAGTATTTCAGACAGTGGAATATACTGAGACTGGGAAATTGGTGACATCTGCACAGGGGACAGATCACCTGTGAAAAAAAAAATAGAGCATGGTCAGTTGAAGTCAGTGTCATTTAAATATGTATTTTATATACATTTTTACACATAATAGATTATAAAATATTCTTTAATTGATAAAGCAGCTCTTAAATATACCATGAGATTGATAGAAAACAACAAATCCTAGTGTCTACGTTAATGAAGAAATCTATGTGAACTCACGCTTATGTGTCCTAAAGCATAAGTTGCTTGTTTCACGGTATTTCCACAAGTAGGTAAGTACTGATTAAACATTAAAACTTGCTGATTGTGGAAATATTTTGGAACAAACAACATATAAGTGGTCAAGTATTTATGTCAAATCTGTTTACTTCATTGTCAACATCTAATGCATTTTCAAACTTTTCTGTTTTAACCACTGATCAGAAGTTCAGTTATCTGTGACCATAGATAGAGCCTAAGTATAGATTATTAACAAGGGATGACTGCATTACATGTTGGACACTTGCCAGCACTGACTTTCCATTCTGTTGTTGATTAATTAGCCAAAGCCCAGGTAAAACTTACTCCCACCATAGAGTTCATCAGTAACTAAAGGGCCAAACGCACTCAAACCTGGAAATGTTATTGGTTGATTCATATACAGCTCATCATAATTTGTCATTACACATACTGTAGTAAGAACATCTAGGTGAAAAACATCACTTATGGCGAGTCAGTGAATGTTCAATCCTTCATGTTCATCTTTTTTGCCATATATCTACTGCCAGAGGCCTTTTTTATGTGCCTCTTTTTGCTTACTGCAGGCACTATTGTAAACAATTGTGACCCTCACATACTTGGACCACTTGTTTTTGCCAGTGTCTATTGGCTATAGGATTTCTTTTTACACACACATATACACAAAAAAATCAAATGTAAAATATGTTTGTAAAACAAAATATACTTTACTGCATTACTAGTTTTATATATGCAAAAGTAAATGAAAGAGGCATAGTCAGTTTTACAAGTAGCCCCTTCTATTCCTGACCTGCACTTTTAGCTTCATTCCTCTGCTAGTTCACATCAAATGTCTGACTTTCTGCGTGCTAAGCAACTAATCCATTCGCCTTTGTTTGGGAGGAGCCCAGTAATAATAGTAAGCTGAAACATCGCCTTCCACTTTTGACACTGTTTTCCACGGGAAAAACATCCTGTCCAGGGTCTCAAACAGGAAACATCCTGTCTAAGGTCTCTGACCACATGTAGTTTGAGAAGTGAAAAAAGAGGAAAGACGATGCATGCACTGAAATTTTCAGGGAAGTGGTGTAAACGTGGGAACAGAACACACTTGAATGTATATAATTGTTCAGATGCTTTAACTGCAGAAGCAATGCTAGAAATGCTAAAATCCCTCTTGAATTTTACAATAACATCTTTTTAGGAGTAAGTGAGTTCAAATATTCTTTTCAGAGAGAAAGCGGGAAACGTTTTGCACAACAATTGAGAGTTCCAGAATCAATTGAGCTGATGTGGGCATGTGGTTGTTACTAAGGACACATGTACCCTTAATTAATCTCACCAGGGAAACACTCCGGGCTCATTGTATCATGAAGCTGTTCTGACAACATTAAGACTTTTGTCACAGGAATACCTCACCAGATACCATGGCAGCCGTGTCACACTGCAAACAGCGGCAAGGAAGATGTAGAAAGGGAGTAGGAAAAGTTTCTTAATTTACAAATTACAAATGAATATAAAAAATAACCAGTGGTTGACATTTAAGCATAAATTAATTAGAGTAAACAAGATTTGAAAATCTCATGTGAATGTCTTGTGCATGGCTATTCAAATACTCATTTTGTCTTTATCACATTACCCTACAGCTCTTGCTGCTCATCACACAGGTCATAGCAGGCCACTTTCATGATACTGAAATGACAAACAAGGCCATGAGATCACTTGACCACACAAAATCATAAATTAGACATAAAATATGGAAAACAAAACATAATTTGAAATAAAAATATATTTAATTTTTCAGACATTACGATTTCTACAGTCATGTGATCTACAAGATCCACAAAATACTGCAATATCTTCATCCTTTATAGCTATATTTAATAATATTGCATTATTGTTTAATGGGAAAATCTATATAATCTATCCACACAGATATTTGATAATCAACTTTAAATGCTGATTATCAAAGTTGTTAATTTTTTAGGAGTTTATAAACTCTTTTAGTAAAATACCAATAATTGCATTTTTATATTTTTATTTCAGTTTTGATAACTGGTTTGTGTTTACAAATTTTACATACAAAAAAGGAATTAAATAAAACTGTGCCTTTTCATGTCATGAAGCAGACAGGTTAACCAAAACAACTTAATTATAGTTTGAGATTATGTTAAAAACAACCTGTTCAGCTATGGGCGTCAAACTTCACAGTCAAAACCACAGAGGTAATTAACGTGGAAGTGCTCTGTTGATTCAAGCAACACACATATACACCACATATAAGGTGCTCTTCAGTGCCCATGTGCTTGTACTAATAAATACAAGACTTGAAAGTGGTACGGTTCATTCCTTGTCACAGCTGTAACCATCATTACATTATCCTCTCTGAACCACCTTAAGTGGCTGAAACAACAAAAATACACAGTGGACTGAAGTGAAAGAAGGCGGGAAAATGGATTAAAGGTAACTTGATAATGCCACACATGTTGTTTAACCCCCTGTAGGCAACTTCCTGCCTCTGAGGAATTCTGTGCTTCATAGGTGGCTGAAATCATATGCTTTTCTAGGTGTCACACATTAAAAGTGCTGAAATGCCAAATTAATAAAAGTATACTGAAGATTTAATTAGGTTTTAAACATTTTGACCCCACATGACATATTGACAAAATCAAGGAAAATTAAACTGATTTCTATTTTTTTTACTAGTTTACTATAAAGCATGCCTTTAACAAAGCCATCTCAACACTAAAGAAAGTCCTGCATTATGGGTTATCTATGGTTAACCTGTAACATATGGTGGAAACAATATATTACAAGTTTTGAAAGCCCAATTATTTGGACATTTTTGTGGCCTTTGCTCAGTGACCTTAAAAAGTCAAGAGGCATTTTTTAAGACATTCAAGTTCATGGTTCAAGGAAACTGGATTGAGCTAATGGTACAGACTTCAAGCACACTTTGACTTTAGTAGACTTCTTAATGGAAATGAGTATATGTTTGATTTAGAAAAAGATATGCCTTATTCACATAAAAAATACACAAGTTCTTCACATTAAAACTTTGACTCTTAAAAGCAATTTGCAAAGAGAATCATGCACATCCATGCCCCAAGCTGTCTTTCAGATCTCCAGACATGCCCCATAGCCACCAGAAAGTTATGAGGTACTTTAAAAGACTGAGCCCCAACCTCCTAAAACGCCCTCTTAAAATGCATCTGAAACACTATACACTATCATAACATCAATTTTACCACCAAAAAAATTATGCATGAATGATTACATTTTCACACAGAAGTTAAAAACAGGGCGATGCATATGCCTCAGATACATAACAGTTAACGCTTCTGTGGAGATGGTTGAGTTCTCCTTGAATTCTTCCACTGGGAACTGAAACATTAATCCCAGTAAGCTTTCATGTCTTCAGACCTCCATTCAGATCATGCAGTCACTGGCCCTGATGCAGGGACACTCTATTAACACGGAAACAATGAAGTGAGCAGAGTCATATGTTGCACACTTTCATTTCAGCCTTTGCTTTTTCAGTTTTGCATGTTGTTGGTGGACTAGTGAAAAAGTTTTTGTGCTGTCATTAGTAGCTGTACGGTTCCTGGTCACAATTTTTACTATGAAGGTTTTACAATGCTTTGCCTGCCACGTCACAAGTTAAAAAGGCCCATAAATCCAAAGAGGCCCTAAACATGTATCCCTTTCAGCCACTCACAAACATTCTTGATAGTTAACACACCTCTCACAGAATGTGTCTGGTGTAGTTTTGAAATGAAACACCTGTCTTAAATGTTAACCAATGTTCCAAGGGGAAAATGAAGTGCTTCAACCAATCCTCCCACACAGATTAAAAAGCCATTTTACAATGTTTACATTCTTCATGATACTCTGTGGACTTGTGTACTCATTAAAAGAAGCAGAAGAAACTGCTTCATGCTGATAACAATGCTGACGTAATACGTCTCCATGTTTATGCTGTCATTCTGAACAAATGGTATGTGATTAGTATGTACTTTATCATCATACAGCCATTTCAGTGATGGACACTGACAAACTCACAACGTGTAACGTAAATAAGTGACTAAACCAATATTTTGACTTTGTGAGAAGTCACAAAGAACATCATATAAACATGTTCTGAAAGCCCCACCAGCTCGCTGTCCTGTATTGAAGAGAATAATGTTTTGTACATAGCATGTTGTATCAGGTCTCCTGAAAGGAGGTCATTAGCAGTTGGCAGCATCTCTCAGGTTTCAAGCCAAAAGACAAGGAACCCTTTTGAAGTTCATACAAAAATAGGCCATGTTACCTGCCAGAGGAAAAGCAAATGTTCTTACACCTTTGGTCTATAGAGCAAGAGTAACAAATATCATATAGCATGAAAAGTGATGTTTTCAGAATAACAATGTCTACACTACCATTCAAAAGTTTGAAGGCAAGTATGATTTTGTTTTTGAACTGAATATTTTTACTGAGCAAGGATTAGCCTAAATTAATCAAAATTGGCAGTAAAGTTTGTGTTACAAAAGTGTTTAAATGCTACAAAATAAAAGATTAATATTTCAAATAAATCGTGTTCTTTTGAACTTTCTATTCATCAGAGAATCCAGAAAAACTCTATTACGATTTCCACAAAAATATTAAGCAAGTCTTTTCAGTACTGATAATAATAAATATTTACTGAGCACCAAATCAGGATATTAGGATTAATGACTGCTAAAAATTCAGCTTTGCCATCACAGGAATAAATTACATTTTTAAATATATAAAAATAGAAAACAATCATTATAATTGTAATAATATTTCTCAGTATTACTGTATTTTTGATTAAATAAAAGCAGCCTTGGTGAGCTTAAAAGATTTATTTCAAAAACATTAAGAAAAAAACTACCTGACCCCAAACTTTTAAACAGTAGTGTATATTCCTTCAAAAACATGCAAATTTGTGATTAATTAAAATACATAATCAAGTATAATTACACATAATAATATATAATACATAATCAAGTAAAATTAAATGCTAAATCTACTGCCAAAAATCATCTTGATGGTCTGTGTCTATTATAAACTCTTTGTTATTCCTCAAGGAATGTCCAGGATTCAGTTTTATTATAAGCTTGATGAGATAAGGTGTTTAATACTAGTCTCTACTATTCCTACTAGAAGTTATAGGAGCCACAATTTACTGCATTCTTACACCGCTAATCAAGTTCCATGCTTGTAATTTCCACCAGATGAGAACTATTTCCTCTGACCATGGCATGGAAATGGATTAGTCAGGTCAGGTCTACTCAAAAATACACCCTTTACATCATTTTGGAAAGGAAATGCATTATTTAGTGAGAGGAATGGACATATGAGGGAAGACCTGTCCTCTAATTGCAAACACATTAGCTGCAATGCTTAAGGAGAGCAGGATAACCTTTTCATTTGTTTGTACTGGCCTAGATCTCCACCTGGCTGTGAACCACATACTGTAAATATGTCATCCAGCTCAGACTTCATCAAGGATTCACTTCCTGTGTAACGGAAAAAGGATGCTGCAAACAGTATATATACTTTAAGACAAATGTCAGATTCTCAAATATGTGATATAATGCCTTCCTATTAGGACGGATAAGGGAAATCCATGTCAGCTATGTTCAAGGAGACATGACGAAATATCTCTGGACAACTCATGCACATACACTGTAAACCCGAACAGTACTACTAACTTATAAAGAATAAGAACACTGCAATTAAAGTCTGTTAAATCGTTGATGCAACTTATAACAATTACATTTTCTGAACGAGGAATTTAGTTTTATTTTTGTGTAACTCAACATTTTTGAGAGTAAACTCTTCTAATTAAATTATTATTTTTAAGTTTACTGAGTTGCTCTAACCGACATTTCGGAGAAGAATCCATTCAACATGGCGGAGACTTAATGGAACAACTTATAAGTAAATCAAAACAACGAAACGCTGTTTTTACACAGCGCTGTAAAGCGGCATTTCCCTAGTGCCTTTGAATGCGCATTTTGAATGCTATTTTACTGCTTATAGTATAATGTTAACGTTAGCCGGTATTTTTCAGTAAACGCAGTCCTAACGTACGTTTTGAATGTCGCTGCTGTTAACTGCGATGTTTAGGGCTGCGTTTCTCAAAAGCATCGTGAGCTAACGTTAAGTCGATTGTTGAGACCATTTGGTGGCAGATGTTTCTACGATCATCTAAAGCCGAGTTCAGACTGCACGATTTTCAAAGTAGTCGGGTCACTGTTCTTTTCACACTGCATGACTATCTTGGCCAGCATTTAGTCGCTGCTGTGTTCACACTGCACAATGGATCGGCGACAGAAGGTTTCACACTGCATGACTTTACAATAGAAAGAATCGCCGACAACTCTGTCTGGCATGCAAACTACATTTCACAACCAAACACACGTGAGATGTGACAGGAAACGACGCGATATCAGGCGTGCAAGACCGGAGTTCTCACGTGAGACTGGGATTATTATTAAAAATGGTAGCCAGCAAGAAGCTTGCATTACGAATTGCCTGTACGCTGATTTGCAGCGAAAACAAGAAAAAGAAAAGAAGCCATGCTTGCTGATATTGTGGTCTATAACTCCTCCCCGAACTCCCCGCTGCTCTGGATCTTGCTCTCTCATTGGCTGTCGGTCATCGCTGATGTAGTTTTCAGTCAGAACACTTTTCACACAGCAGGATTTTGAATCGCCGACAGATCCAGATATTTAGCATGCCAAATATCTCACAAACATCGGCGACTCGTCGGCGATTCTCTCAGATCCCGTCTTTGCTCATTCACACTGCGTGATTGTCACTCGCGTGAACGAGCACCGATTTGCCTGTGATAGGAATATCTAGAAGGAACCCACGGCGAATTAGTCTTCCGGGTACTGATGTTATAGTTCCCCCACACTATTGGCAGTACATGTAAATGTCTACTTTTAGTCTCTGAAGTTAAAATTCTACCCTCTGTGCTTATTCCAGGAGGAATTGCGCAAGCCAGACATCACTGACACAAACACCTCTCCTGCTGATTTTGTTATCATGGACAAGGAAACCACTACAAGTCCTGCAAGCACTGCGGTTGTGATGAGATGATCTTACAGTGTTTGACATTCAAAAATACACAGTTCACACGGTTTAAAAAAAGCTCAATAAAAAATCCTGAATTGTATAGCCACAGTTGTGCCTGTGTTTTTTATGCATAAGTGTATTTTTTGTGTTAGTATTTGTATTTAATTTAGCACCACTGCATCAAAATAATTGGTAAATAAAAAAAAAACATTACGTATGATAAACAATAATTTTAAGTACACTGCACTTAAACATTAAGCAAAAACAAATTAAATTTAATTGTTATTTATAATTGATGTTAACTTTAAAAAATTGAGTTGGCTTACTTTTAAATTTTATTAGGTAATCGGTGTCCACAAAATATTTGAGTTTTCTGAACTTATCGTGTTTTACAGTGTAGAAAAAACACACAGACAGGCACATACACATGCCAACACACACTCACATGTGTTTAAAACAAATAGTGAGTTCTCAAGCTGAAAATAAGAAGTCTTGTGTGGTATTTGGACAGCATTTGGATGGGCAGCTTGAATTTTTGGAAATTGAGATAATTGGAGTCACAGGAAGAGATGCATTTTTTCAACGTGAAATTAGTTTCAGCAGACAGGAGGACAGAGAAGAGCTCTAAGAGGGAGAGTGTTTTAGGAAAAGAGCGTTATGTCAGGGCTGTTTAACTACACTGATGGATAAAGGATACACAATTTCAACGGGTGAAAAATGGAGAAGTCTGAAAGAAATACACATGGCTGCTCATGGCAGTCTTTGGTTTGGGTGTTTGGTTATCTTGGAAAACATTCCATTGGTTGCTTTCTTAGAAACCTGATCCAGCTCCACCTTTATCTTCCAGAACTGGGCATGTACACAGCACATGTCTCTCTTCTATTCTGGCCACACAGATTAGATAATTTGCTTTAAAAAAGCTTTTAAATAAATAAACATACCTGACATGTTTATCCTGGAATCTCTGGATGTGATGAAAGTTAAATTAAATAAAGTCCAACATTACAGTAGCTCTTTATGTGTCTATTAAAAAAATAAATAACTCAAATGTTTATCTTGTATTCTCTGCTTGTGATGATACTGCTTGCCACTTTTTATGTAATTTATTACATTATAATAGTTTTCTGTATAACTACACACATGGATTATTCTATTACTTATTATTTATCCTTGAGTATCTTCTTGTGATGATATCATAATCTACAATAGTTTTTTTATGTGTAAGCAAATTTCTTTCTCCCTTTTATTAGGTTTTTCCTCAAGTTAAAGAAAGATATGCTTTCATGTGAATAAGAAAGCTTTTGTTCTTTTACAAACACATGTTGGCTGAACTGTGCCTCCTCTGTTTACGGTGCACACCTGGAAGTGTTGTGGTCAGCAATGACATCTTTGAGAAAAGCGCTAGGGAGCAATGACCTCTGGTGTCTTGTTAACCAAGAGGGCACCTTTCAATGCATGAGAACCAAGGGGTGTTGACCTCAGGATAAAAGAGTCCAGCACGACGCCATGTCACGGCTAATGAGCTGAGATCTGAAGAGAAACCTCCAACAAATCAGGCTACTTTGGTAGAGGCACATGTATATTTTCACAGTTAGGTATGAAGATAGCATAAATGTGCACTAACAAACATGGTTCCGCTGATAAAAACTTAAGTTAAACCAGATGGCATAGTATGTTTTTGTAAAAATAAGTGAGGTTAATTGTGCTCAACATCACTGAACACCTCATTAGAACTTAGATGTTATACACCTCTGAGTATGACGGCATGATCCACAGCTCCTCAATAATGCAGAGACTTCAGACAGCCATTGTAAGCAACTTGGATTTCAACAGACAGACAGACAAGGGTAAGGCAGCCTTGAATTTCTTGTTTCTGCAAATGATTTTTACAGTCATCATCCTAAACTTCTGTAGGTCAGTGCACATTATTCCTACGCCTCCAGTTCTAATCAGCTTCACTGATCAATGACGCAAGAAGATTTCTCTGTAGATCAAGGCCACCGGCCAGAGACAGAAGTGTCTGAGCCGTCTCCACACATTTAATTTTCTTGAAGTTTCTTCAAAACTTAAAGGGACAGTTTGCCAAAAAAAAGACAATTGTTTCAAGATTTTCTCATCCTTTTGCCATTCCCAACCCGACCCCGTATACTGTTATTATTTCCATGGAACATGCCATCTTTATGCTCCTCTTCCCAAAAAAAAGGCAGTTCATAGTAATCAGAGGCTGTCAAAAAAGACACAAACATCAAAAATAAAATAAAAACTCATAAAAATATCATAAAAGTAATAAATAATTTAAAAAAATCATAAAAGAAGTTCATTTGACCTGTACACTATATTCCAAAAACATTTTAGTCATAAAATAGCTTTGACATAACAAATTAACCATACCTGCATCCAGAAACTGTTACCTTCTATTGCAGTTTTGGCTTAAACAACATGGTATTTTTGGATCTGCATGCAGATGCAGGCTACATAAAAACTTTGTAGGTGAATATTTTGTGCTCCATTTATAATTATACAATAAGAGGATGTGGGTTTGGAAAGACATGAAGGTGGGCAAATGACGACAGATTTATCTTTTTTTAACTAATAAGTCATGAAAATAGCGGTCTAAATCAATATAAATGTATTTATTACATTTTAAAGAGCACACAAAAGACACAAGCCTAAAAATTTGAGCTGAAAAGGTCAATGAGTATCATGAGCAAGAGGTTAAAAAAGCACAGCAGACCCCATGAACAATCCGTCTTTTCACTTAATGTATACGGATAATCAAGAGGACAGAGCGGGAGGCAGGCTCATTCATCATCCCATCTGCTGATGGCTAATCACAGCCACTAACCCTTTCCTGCTGACTAAACACAGGCCTAGAAAAACACTGAAAGTATTCAAAGTACCGAAAGTACTTATAAAATGATGTTTAAAAAAAAGCTCTTGGAGGTGCTACTTCCCAATGACCTTATTAACTTATTTACAGTTATATATCAATTCAATAGTTTCATAAAACCATACCTAAATCATTGCCAACACAATATCCTGGCGCTGTCTCCAGACAACAATAAAACATCTCTATGGTACCACCCTGAGAATGAAACAAGGGACATTGGATCCAGTGACCAAGCTATAAACCCGGCTGGTGGACAAACTGGACAGGACATAACTCAGCGCTATGGGCTTTAGTGAATAGGTAATAAATTACAAAAGACACTGGGTCTGGGCCTATGTCACCACAGCGGCCAACCTGACCTGAGGTCTTAACATTTTTTTTTATATGTGTGAGAGTGTGCTTCCAATTTCCGACTGAAAATGAAACAAGTGAAAAAAAGCTGTGGGTTTTGGCTCCTTCTTCTCCCAGACCCATACAATTGTGTGGTCCAAGCTTAAAAAAAGCCTTAGTTACACACTATACCCAGTGTGTTAACATGCACCTTCATCGCTTGTGACAGCAAGAGCAAATGGCGGTTCTTACAATCTGCTTCGTGTTTGCAGTAGCCAAACCAGATGCCTCCCAGAAGTAGCGACACCTGAGGCAACACAAGTCCACACTGTCACAAAAGGTCTGTCACCTCAACATGTGACCAACGAAAACAATTTCATCCCCAATCAAAACACAATCACAACCAACATGAATTTTGTGGCCACACCAAATCAAGATGCCCCATCTTCTTGGTAGTTAACCACTTCGGCTGAAACTGAGCCGTGAGAATTGAGTCAGAGGGAGAGAGTGGGGTTACACAGCTCCCCAGAAATCATATTTCCTGTCATCTGGAAATAATGCACTTATGTTGCACGCACACAGTTACGCCTAAAGCATGTTGAGGTCTCAAAGGGAATTGTTGGTCAGGTTAGGTTAAGAGGCTACCTTCTAGAGTGAACGGAAATTATGTGGTTTTCTATTATAGCTTGGGAAAAACAACCTGGGGATCTTTTTAGAAAGACAGAGGAGGAAGAGGCATTCATAAGGACAGTGAAGTATGTGGATCCCTATAGAGATCCGCTGGGAAAATATCCATGTACACCACAGAAGGTTATATTTTGATTTCCTAATGAAATCTGTCAACATTAGTAAGGATCTTTGAGATGATAAAAAAGGAGAAATCATTTAAAAATCTAGTTTAAAGCACATGCCAAGTTCGAAGAAATTCATGTTGTTTTCATTTCTGAGAACATTTGTCATTTTCTACTTTGACTCTAAAACTGTCAAATGGTGTAACCTTCATGTAAAATATACTCAGATATTGTCTGTACTTTTGAATGCAAATTAATCATTATCTTTCAAAAAGGTTTTCAAACAGATAAAACTCTTTTGATGAATCCATATGAATAAACTTTAGGGTAACTCCATTGGACTTGAACAAAATACGTGATTTTTTTACACATGACTTTGATACACAGTAATGAGGGTCTTATGGGGGCCTGCCTGTCTAACTGTCTATCTATTTATTTATTTTATAAATATATGCATTTATATATTTTTTTTTTTTCAAATAGAAATTTTCATATTTTAAATAAAGCCTCACTAGTTATCTTAAAAAAAAAATTACTAAAGATTGTGCCTTAAACGATAACAACTTAATAGATCCGGACACAAAAACAAATTGTCACAATATTTGACAATAATTTTCAGGATATTCAGGATCAGAAAAAAGTGTCAACCGTGCATGTTTCCTCATCCAGCATGGCCCAAATTTTACCATGTCATTCATCAACAAATGTTAAACCCCAAGCCCTCCTCAGATTTCGCTCTCGTGGGACTCACTTCTGTAACGCACTGGTTCTGATCAAGTTTAGTTAAATCTGCAGAGTGACCATGGGCTGTAGACAAAGCCTTTACAGTATCGAGTGCTTCCACATCTCACAACACCCCTGCAGACAGCCGAACGCTGATCACCTACCCACTGCTCTGATCGTGTATCCTTTGGGCGACCTCAGCGCCCTGCGCATCCACGCTTCCCTCAACACCTCCAGGTTATTGGCATTGCCCTGGACGAGAAGCACGGAGTTCTCCAGCCATCCCTGGAAGGAAACTTCCGACACCGCATTCACGAGTCTTTTATTCCAGAAGCTCCGCGAATTTTGCGATTTAAAGTCCGCGAACACATCCTGTCCGCTGGTGCTGCTCGCGCTGTGTTTGCTGTGCTCGTCGCGGCAGAGAACAACAGCGAGCGACGCGGCTGACAGCTGGACCAAGCGCTGCTGTACAGACATTTCTGCCTTCAAATGAATCTCTTCTGCATGTAGTCTCAGGAATATAGCCTCATCCTTCGGTCTGCGTAATCCAGCGACTGTAATGTGTCACACTTCTGGGGAGCAGGACGCCTCGACTCCGCATGTGTGTACTTTGGTGTCTACGCTCCCAAGGCAACCGCCGCTGCTGACGAACTGACGCAGGGGAGGCGCGCAGCAGCGCACCAATCAGAACTCTTCTTTAATTATATGGGCGTGTTCGCGTCTGGACTGCCATTGAAAATAATCTACAGTAAACAAACAGTGCAGGGAAAATAGGTGTTTAATGGGGCGCTTTATGCAGAGATTTTTTGTCGTTACACCACAACATCAAGTAGCCTAAGCGTGACGATCAAACGATTCTGCTTCTGTTTCAGCAGCAAATGAACAAAATATTATTCTATTTATCCATCTTACATTTTACAGTGAAGCTATTTTTATTTTTTTATTCCAGTGAATAATTCAAGGCAGTTTGTCTTACATTTTGGTTACACAAAATGCTTAAATATTTCCACAATTATGTGCCAAAAATGTCACAGTAGGCCACAGTATGGAGAAAGTTGTCCCAATGGAACCTGCCAGTAAACACACTATTATAGATTAGTGATTAAAATATAAACATAAAACAACTAAATATTTAAATTTTTCAAAACAATTTTTGTTCCCAAAGAACCTTTCAGTGAACAGTTCTTAAAATAAAATATTTTTTTTATCTTAGTGTGAAGAACATTTTAATAATCTGAAGAACCTTTTTCCACTATAAAGATCCTTTTATACATTTGAATTGTTCCATAGGAACCACCAATGCCAATAAAGCACCTTTATTTTTAATAATCTATTTATACATAGTTAGGTTAATTTCCTCATGTGACAACTTGCTCCATTCTCTCCTACATCTTCTGTATCACCCTATCATCAGTAATGTGCTGTGTAAAGAAGCATGAATACTGAGACTGAGATATAATGAATTATGTAACCATTTTTTGTGCAAATTCAATAAATAATTTTGACATCTGAAAATATATTAGATGACTGAAATCAAACCTGAAGGACTAACATATGACAGACAGATCAAAAGGTGGCTGAAATGTATGTATGACCATAGGGCGAGCGGAGGTAGTGGAACAGGATATAGTGTTTCCTCGGTGTATGTAAAGAATACATCCCTTCTTCCCACCATAAATCATGTTAAAGGTAGACGTGCATGACCGCACACTCTTTGGAAGTTTGCCATACAACGCATTTAAAGACCTCATGTTCAGTCCTCTGCTTTAACATGAGTCAAAGCATCTGTTCTGACCACAACCACACAGGATTGGTCATTCTCTTTGTATATATCCAGTTTCTCCAAGGTCAGTTTGATTCAAAGCTTTTATGGTCCGACAAAGAATTCAGCAGAACCAGAATCAACATACTGTTTTAGAGAAAGCATATATTTCATAATGCATTTGGGATTTGTGTGTGTGTGTGTGTGTGTTAAATATATGAAGAGTTTATTTGCAAAAACAGATAACATGTTTTTTATTATGTTATTATATATTTTTTTTAAAACGGAGTAATCTGTTTTTGCAAATTACCTCTTCATATATTCCAAACACCAGAAGTTTTTCTGTCTTCACAGATGTTCTCATTATCTTTACAGAAGGATTTTAGTTTTTAGTTACGTTTGGATGTCCACAGGGGGTTGAAATAGAGTAAATTACCATTAGAGCTAATGGACTGGTGAGTATTGTTGGTCTATTATTTAAAACACACACACACACACACACACACACTTGAAAATCTTAGTATAGCCTATAGTGCAATGTTAGAACATTTACAAATTGGAAAAATAAAGTTCTTAGAGCCATGTTTTGTCCATTTACTTGGCTTTGACAGTAATTTTCAAGTAATTTTTTTCAAACTGAAACATGTCTCCTTCATTACTCTTTCATTATGAGTGCACATGTACCCTCCTGCAGTAAACCAGATCAAAGACACTCTTCACTTCTTCCTGTTAAAACTTTATGGTGTGATCTGATGTATAAAGGCAGTTAAGAAGTCCGTTAGACGTCAGAGAGAAATCAATGTAGAGTGTTTCATCAAAATGAGGTTTTGACTGAGCACATTTATTTTTGTGCATGTGTGTGTGATTTTCTGTTATGAAAAAAAAAACACTTGTGTTATGTTCAGAATGCTATATTTTATTTTTACTGGACAATAAACAGTCTAGTCTACAGGATCTGGGGTTGAATAAGCGTTTTCAAAATACATCTTGGTATGGCTGTAGGTCAGTTATTTTAGTAATAAAAAAGACAGTGTCAGTCAATATGTTTATGTGACATGCAAGATATTGAAAAATGATTCAATATAAATCAGTATATTTTATTACAATATTTGGTTGCACTTTATTTTAAGGTGTCCTTGTTACAGTGTAATTATACATTTAAGTACTGAGTAATATTCATTAACTGCATCTACTTACTACATGGTTAGAGTTAGGATTAGGGTTTGCCTTACTGTTACTTGCATGTAATTTATTGTTATTATAATAATTAATACATGTGACATGTAACAAGGACACCTTATAATAAAGTGTTACTCAATATTTTATTATTATGTCAAGATAAATTTAGCTCAGAGACTCCACAGATGTATGTGTTGTAAGATACAGAAAGTAGTCCAGTGCTGCACAAAATTCTTCCCAACTGTGAGGAACTGTTATACAAACATATTCCTGAGCATGGTGATGTTCACAGTAGAGTGAGAGTTTGAACCCAAGCGCTAGAGTAATTGTAGGGTGTACAGCAAGACAGGAACACACATAGGCTCCACTGCAGGTGCATCTAATAACGTCTGTTATTATGGGTATACATAATGTATTGAATGTTTGAGATGATGGAAAAGTTTTATCTCATATCATGTAAGACTCAGATTTCTGTGTCGTGTCATCTGTCACCTCATAACTAGTGTCCGGTCATTGACTTCCATTTGCTTTAATGAAGAATTGTTTTAAAAAATAACTGCCGCAAGGAACAGTCAGCCTTCCGAATGCCTTGTAAAATCCAACTTCAAAGGTAGCATGTATTAGAAGTTTCTTAGGTGAATGCTGGCATGTTAAAGGACTCCTGCTGCTTCCAGTGACCCTGCACCAGGGTGACTACATCTATGCAGGAACTGCCTCCCTTGGACTTCCTGTTCTGTGTTAGTGCTTTTCACATCATTGAGGGAGATATCCGGGTCAGTGCAGTGTAGGATTACACTAAAATGCACAGACGTCTTATTTAAACATTATGAGAGACTGCAGACATGCTTTAATGCGGTTAGATGAGGTAGATAGAAATATATATACAGTGCTTTGTCTAAAACCTTCATTATAAGCTGACAAATCATACAGTAATACATTTAGAAATCATTCTTTTTTTATTGAAAGTAATATGTCTATTCAGTGAGAATACAGTAAACTGATCAAAAGTGACAGTGAAGACATTTATAATGTCATAAGTAATAAGGATCATGTGAATACTGAATACTGGAGTAATGAGGCTTTTCCATCACAGGAAATTACATTTTAAAATATATTAAAATATAAAAGTTTATTCTAGATAGTAAGAATATTTCACAATATTATTGTTTTTACTGTATTTTGATCAAATAACTGCAGCCTTGGGGAGCACAAGAGACTTCTGCTAATGTATATCTGATGGTGAATCTTCATTGTTGATATTGGGTTTATATTGTACAAAATGGCTTCCTTTGGACTGTTTAGACTGAGAAATGGTCAGTGACGCTCAAAATCGGCCGAGCGACTAGCAGGAAAGGAGTTGTGTTTTCCTTTGTTTGTTTCCATTATCGCTTGGTGTATAGACTGAAACACACATGGCAGAAATTATTATTGTAAATAACGTGGCGGTTGGTTTCACAAAGTATGTTTTATACAATCTACTGTATCTCCTTACCATATTAAGGCATCAGACCATATTGTTAAATATAAAACACAGTACTTAAACTAATGAAATGAAAGACTGTTACCTCTGAGAAGGTATTAGGACAAGAAATCAAGGTACCTCAAAGCCCATGTCAGCCATGTAGACAACACAGGGGTGTGGTGTTCCCACTGGGAGATGCCAAAGAGCCCGTCAAACACAAATGCACAGGTTTCTCACACTGTAACCCAGTATTCCCTTGCCTTAGAGCCAGGAAAAAGGATAATTTCCTCAACAACTGCTCCACTTTGCTTGTCCCTAGGGTAGTCCAGCTGACTAAGAACTGCATACAAGCGCCTCTCAAACACTGGAGGGCCTGGCAGCTGATAAAATGCCACTGGCACAGATGCCCTTCACTGGTCAAAACACTTAAAGCATCATGCAAGAGAACAGGTTTCATGTTTCTTTTACAGTTATGAGGAAGATCATGTGAAGGAATGAGGAGAAGCATATTCCTATTAGTGATATTCAAAGGTGGGTTGCACAAGTTATGGGAATGTTGTATTCACCACGTCAGAAATATGAAAAAACTATTACAACTTGTATTTACATATCTCTCACGTGACACAGCACAAGTCCGTTGTATTCATAGATTGCATCAGCATTGCGTGCAGCACTTTTGTCCTTTTTAGTGGTGCCACTCCTCACGCTTCACTCAAAAACCAAACATGCGACCTCTGTAGTCCAATTTACGAATAAATGACTTCATAAGTCATATTTAAATGAATCATTCAAAAAGGCATGCGAACTTTGAGATTTCCCAGTGATCCAAAGATCATAGAGTGGCTACTGAATCCAAAAATGATATCTCTGACTTATTATTTCAATATAGTCATTAGACTGCATGGTAATCCATGTGTATTTTTTATTTTTTTACTAACCCTTATGAATAAACATGCAATGATATTGATAAGCAGGCATACCAAATGTAAAATTATGACCACACTAAAATGTTTTTACTACATTTCAAATCTTGTTTTTATTATGAAAGCTACCAAAGATGTAGACAGAACAATTAGACTATGTTAGTTACTTTGCTCATCTTAGGCTAAAAGGGAAATTTAAACTACAGAATAAACACGTTTTTTGGGGGGTTAGTAAAACTTTTTAAATGTTTTTGAAAAATTATTTGATGCTCACTAAGGCTGCATTTATATATATAAAAAAATACAGTAAAAAACAATAATATCGTCAAATATTATTACAATTAAAAAATTGATTTTATGTTATGATTTATTCCTGTGATGCATTACATTACAAATGCCTCCGTGCTGAATAAAAGTACTAATTTCTTACTGAACAGTATTGTACATGTCAGCAAACGCTATTCATAGACTTCCACCTTTGGAATTTCTAAGGCCACAAAGTCAATTCTATTTTAAGTCAAGCAAATAATAACAAAAACATAGAAGCATGACATGTTATGAAAAGCTATCACAAAGTCTCCACAGACCACATTCCATTGTCATTGTAATTACACCTTAGCACAAGTGACTTGTTGAAGGCGGTGAGACTTTAAGCAGCAGGAGCAATGAAAAGAGTGATAGTGTGAGGAGGAGGAGGAGCAGAGGGGCTCGTACAAAGTGTGGGGTCTTCTGAAACAAAGCTATGTGTGAAAACAGGGGGAGGGGAAGGCGAATGTCAGCACAGACACACACAGCTCAGACAGAGATGAGGGGATAATGGGTCTGACTCCAGACAAAGGGGAAACATTAGCCTCTATATGCCACCCAGGAACTGCAGACAACAGGAGCCTTCCAAAAACAAAAGGAGAAATGGTGAAACATCGAGCGATCAACACCTCCAATGATCATTTAAATACACAGGACAACATTTGCTAAGAAAGTTGCTGTTATGCCCTGAAAAGAGGAAAATCAGAAGATCTCTCTGTTTAGAGAGGTGATTGTTAGAGGAGGGGAGAGTCGTAACACAATCTCTCCTCAAATGCTGCTATAACAGATGCAACCAAACTCTCCACCCAGAAAAGAAAAGAAGAAGCACCGCAGCCTGAATTCAAATAAGCCGATTGTTCGTGGGTCTGGTGTGAGAGTGTTGGCCTGCCCTCTGAAGGAAAGAGAAGCTGATTGTCCCATGGCTCTCTAGTGTGTGAGTGTTACCCAGACTGCAGGGGGAAGGTGGGGGCACAAAGGCCCTCTGTCTCAGAGAAGGAGTGGGTTTAACTGCACCGGCTCTGACTTCACAACACCGCCTGCTCCTGCTCCTGCTCCTGCAGCTGGCCTGCTGAGTGACACTGGGCCAGATACAGTGTCTGTTCAGTGTTGCAGAGCAATGTGGAGCTCATAAGAGATGGACTATAAACCTGTGTGACTGGTGCTCATGTTCTAATGGTTTTTGAAATCGCATGTCATGGAGTGTGAGGTTTAAGATCATGTTTGTTGTTAAAGTGTTGGTAGACAAGCCCTCTGTATAGTTATTCACTAAAATTGTATTTTGTCATAAATTAAATTCACCCCCCAAAAAATGGCTGAACATTTATTCATCCTCAAGATGAGTTTGTTTCTTCACTGGAACGGCTTTGGAGAAATTTAGCATTACATTACTTGCTCACCAGTGAATCATCTGCCGTGAATGGGTGCCGTCAGAATGAGAGTCTAAACAGATGGTCTGTTAAGATGTTTTGAACCTCAAACCTTGCTTCTGGCTAAAATACTCCATATCCATGATATTGTGGATATTTCTTCTGTGACTTTCTCCAGTGATAAAGTCTTATCTGAAACATGAGAGAAATATGCACAGACCAAGCACCATTAATAAGCAAAAACAGAACAAAACTGTTCTAAACAAATATGTTGGTGGATTTTGATAACAGGGTATGGACTTTTTCACAGAAGGAAGTGTTAGCATGGATTATTGTGATGATTTATTACTCTTATTCCGATGGCACCCATTCACTGCAAAGAAACAATTGGTGAGCAAGTGATGTAATGCTAAATTTTCACAATTTTTTTTTTTCAATGAACTATTCAACTAATGTACAGTTACATTTACTGTTGTTCTGTGAATTTTCATGGGCAAAATCCAGTCATTTCAATTAGAATCTTTGCAATCTGGAATTTTATGCAAGGGGGCAAGGGATTTCCCCCAGCAGACTTTGCAAAAGGACCAAGTTGGTCACACAAATTTGCAGCGTTGACCAACAGAAAGCTACTTGGTTTGAAAGTGACTTCTGTGTAGGCAGTTTCAAATATAGCTACGTGACTGACAGTAGACAGTAATTTTCTCCAAAATGTTGCTAATGTGACCACAGCTTTACACTTTAGACATAAATGGACATGTTATGACTTGCTGGATCTTATCATTCACATTCAATAGATCATTGTGGTCATCAAGTTCTGCATAGAGTTTATTTCATTTTTTTTTAACTAAACACGTGTAAATGCCATGTGACTAATCACTCTGGAGCTGCAGAAAATGAATTCATGACATCACTGATTCCTGGCCCTTAGACTGTTCAGTTTTAGTCCACTGTTAAGGTTGCACTAAGGTCTTGACCAAAACGATTCTACTTTTTTCCATGACACTCCATCTCATTTTTAAATGCAAAAATGCATTCTATGTGAATGGCCAAAGTCAAGTGCTTTATGTCTATATAATTATAAAAAAAAATAATAAACTAAGGCTGCTTCTGAAATCACATACTCCAAGTATGCACTTCTTTTGAATAAGTAATTATTTTGCAACTGTTTAAAAAAGTATGTTCTATATAGAATGCATGTATAGTAGTATTTAATCTGGACATAATGTATTCATCTTTATGTCACCGTTGTTACCTACAATGTCAAAACTCCTCTCCTGTGACCTCATTCAGAGACCTTTCACCTTTGCCTACTATATAGTAGGAAAGCATATGATTTTGGATGCAGCCAAACAACTAACCAGCGAAATACCTTTCACATTTTTAGCATGGGCAATGCAGCAACAAGAAGAAAAATGGTCTTTTACACACATTTTTACACATCAATATATCTTTCCACATCTGTCCTTTAAGAAATGCAGATTGTCAGTCTTGTAAGTCATCATAACGCTGATCCATTTAATGTCTTCCACTTGAAAACCACTGCTACTACAGTTCTCATATATACCAGTTCACCCTATTTAGAGAAAATCATCCTGCATTCAGATTAAAATCATTGAAACAGTTTACACTGTCACAAGAAATTCAAGAAAGTCTGTGACAAGAGGAATATTTGTTTATTAAACCCATTGCTTGTTTTTCTTCATAAAAAGTGCATGCATAATCCCTCCGGATCAAACAAATGTTGCCATCTACTGGGAAAACATGGCATTGCAAAATTGCCAAAACCCCTGTAAATTCAAAACAATTGGGGAAATTAACAATTTAACTGAATAAAGTGTTAAAATGACACACTTTTATTCATTTTCTTTTACCAGGACAACCATAGAGTACATCCAGAATAGAAAAATAATATGCACTTTTTTATCATTTTTATCAGGTTTGGCTCTTTTCCATTTAGAAGAAACAACCCACTGTAATCATTCTCATCTTTCGTGTGCCAACAACAGGAAGAACATAATAATAAAAGAAAAAGGAATTCACTCCCTTCCAAACAATTCCAGCAAAACAAACTACTGAAACACACAGTATCCGACTCACACATTACAATCACTCTGATATGAAGTACCCAGGACTCTGAATGGACATGAGCTCAGTCAGATCAAGCCTGTGTATCTTTAACAGGGTAACTGCCTTGGCTTTGTTTGAAATGACAAAAAATCATGGCCCCATTCACACAAAGCTACCCTGGTAGGATTACACAGAGATCACAGAACAAAACATCAAGATCAAATCAA
Organism: Cyprinus carpio; assembly: GCF_018340385.1. Taxonomy (NCBI): domain Eukaryota; kingdom Metazoa; phylum Chordata; class Actinopteri; order Cypriniformes; family Cyprinidae; genus Cyprinus; species Cyprinus carpio. The sequence goes on along the minus strand of NC_056609.1, from coordinate 11,615,345 downwards.
ATACAGAAAATAAGTCTGCAAGAATATTATTCAGGAATCAAGCTGATATGCATGCGCTATTTAGATGCATGCTCAGATGTGACCAAAACAAACAAAAAAATAGAACAAAACATGTTTTTTGATCACTGTTTGTCATGGAATAATAAAGATATCAGAAAGCAGCTTCACACAGGTCCTAATAAAATCTTAATAGCTGTTTCTAACATTTGATTTAAACATAAATAACACTTTTATTGCTAAATAAACTCTGCTAATAAGTCACGTACTGGCACAAGTCATGTATTATTTCAACAATGAAATATGCTGATATAGCAACACATTAAAATTACTAGCAACTTCTAAAAAAAAAAAAAAAAAAAAAAAAAAAAAAAAAAAAAAATTCCAAATAAGTTTAAATGGATTAACAACCAAAACGTTTACACAAATCAAACAAATTATTTAAACTTGAACTTGTTAAATGTAATCATTTGACTCTGAAGACTTATTTTTCAAAATCAAAGAATTATTTTCAAATATAGAATTATGAGGAAAACAGAGTTAACCTCCACTGTCATTAAAACTTTGTACACAGAAACCCCCCAAAAAGATCCAAATATAATTAGTTTTAGAATTGTGTTAGTTTTAAGCTTATTTACACATTTGAAGGGAGATTTGATGTGGATGAGCTGCAGAGGGACGTTCACTCATCTGAGCCATTAGCTTGAGTTTTTTGGTCACCGACGTCATCTGAAGGATCACCCTGCATTAAAAACAAGACACTTATTATACACTTTATTTAAACAATATTCTACAGTTTCATGAGTCCTGGTCACACAGTGATGAAACTAATAAAGGTTCATACGTGTGATAAAACGCCCTGGATCTCCTTCATGACGGTGTCAAGGCTGGACACTGTGCTGTGGAGCTGTTGTTCGTAGCTGCCTTTCTGCTGGTCTGAGGCTCTCAGGTTGTTCTCTGTCTCTCTGAGATTGTTCTTCACCTCCTCCAGCTCCCTCTGAAGGCTGCTGTTTGCTCCTTCTAGCTCGGCTATATGCTTCGAGTCCTCCTCTACAAAACAGAAGAGTTTGATTAGCAATTTAATTGTAATGAGGGTAGAAAAATGTATGCTGATGAATTGTAAAAGTAAACATTTTTGATATTGACTTTAAGTCAAAAACAATGAGCTGAATCAACACTGAAATCCGAATTCAAATATACAATGAAAATGAGACAAATGAGGTTGTTACCCATTTTAATGTCCTGCTGCATGAGCTTCTGCTCAATTTCCTCTCGGGTTTTCCCACTCTTCTCCAGCTTCTGCATCATGCTTCCCACATCCACCATGGCTCCCTTGTAGACGATCAGGCTAGATGACTCGCCGCTGTCCTCTGATTGCCGCTTGATCTTCAGACTGGGCAGCAAGCTTTGGTTACCTGCAGGGCACACAGAGTGATTCAGTCCACTGTAACATCACCGACTGTACTCTAGTGTTACGAACAAGCCTCTCAGTTCCAGCCATCACTCTCTTTGCACACCTAAAAGGTTGTCTATCAGAGCATCAGAGGTCAACGTGGGGCTAGGCTCGTCCTTAGGTCTGTCCGTTAGCTTTCGATAATGGCAGGACTCTCTAATCAATGGTTTGTTTAACAACTTCTTCACCTGAAAACAAACAAGATATGTTAGTTAACACATTGTGTCCCGATCAAGCAAGATGCAACTAAAAGGTCAAGCAACAAACATCACAGCTTATGTTTTCTCATTATTGATTATTATTATTATTATTGACCAATTAAATATATTTTTTAAATGTAATAAATAAAATAATATATAATAACAATAATACATATAATTACAGATTTTATTATTAAAACAATACTAGCAAATAAATTATATTAATATCATCATAATCATAAAAAAAACATTTATTTTATTTTTAACCAATAAAATTATTATCAAGTACTATAATTGTTACATCCAAAATAATAATTATAATAATAAGTAGTAGTAGTTGTTTTTGTTGACTTTGAACATTAATATCATCAACATCATTATTATTACTACGGTAATAATAATACAAGTAATAATAAATATGAATGTGTTTATTAACTAATATAATTGCTATTTTATCAAATTCATACAACTTTAAATGTATTATTAACTACTATTCAAATTAAATCAGATAATAAATTATTAAAATATATAATTATAATAATGATTATAATTACTATAATACATTTATATTATAATTATAGTATATAATAGTTCAATTTAATTTTTAAAAAAACAATGAGAAAAAATAAAAAAGGAAAATTTCCCCAATATATTATCATCATAATGAGTAATTATTTTCTTTAAAAAAATTAACACTAGCTTCTCTATTCTTTTTGTATTCCATCTATTTCTTTTATTTTTATTTATTATATCATTTAAAAAAAAAAAACTCACTCCGTGTACTACGTTAAGCTTACTGAGACTTGTTATAGCACTTGCGCATCATTGCTCTTTTGTTAATTTTGATTGCTTCCATTGTCCTCATTTATAAGTCGCTTTGGATAAAGCATCTGCTAAATGACTAAATGTAAATACATGGTACTTAAAGCCTCCTTAAACTTTCCCAAGTAACAACTAAACACACAACACTGCACAGAAGCAGCACCTGAGCTCTGGAGAGATGCAAGCCCAGCGTGTACATGATCTCCTCCAAGTCCTTCTCCATCAGGTAGCCGCAGTGACTCTGGTCGAAGTACACAAAGGCCATCAGCAGATCCTTGTTAAACGTCACCATCTGCTTTTTCTTCTCATCCTATGGACAGATTGAAATAATAAAGCATCCCACTCCTCTCACTATTAGAATCTTTTTGTGTTGCTAAAGGAGATGTTGTTGACCCACTTTATCTTTAGATGACCTCTCTTTGGACTTGCGTTCATCTCGCCGGTCGTCTCTTCTGTCTCTGCCATTTGAGTCTTCATCATCTTTATCTGAGGAGCACAAAGGATCAGTTCCTGGATCAAAGAATCAAAACTGATCAAAAGTGTGCTTGAGGATCCAGGTGAAACAGTGTGACCCCTACCGTCGTCATCATAGTCATCTGCGTCTTCTGCCTCCAGTGGGTCATATTCATCAGCGTTGTTGTTGCTGCTGCCATCTTCATTATCATCATCATCTTTGGATTCTTCTCTCTTAATTCCTCTCTCCTTCTCCTCATCCTTTACCCAGGAGATATTAAAATATCCATATTAAAAAAAAGCTTTAAAAATGCATTCATTTGAACAAATCACAATGCTTTTAATGCATTTATTGATTGCAGAATTGATCCAAACACAATCCCCACACCTTTCTGACCAATCAGTGTGATTCTTTTCCAGTTGTTCATGATGCCAAACAAATATTTTCATGAAAGAAAAAAAAAAAGTTTTAAACCAGGTGTAACTACACTATCACTAATCAATATTTGCTATGAAAATGTCCATGAATTTTTAAGCTTTTAATAATTTCCATGACTCTTCCAGGACACAGGTTTTAAAATGTCCTGATTAGAACGGTCAAAATTAGCGCGTTAATGCAGGCGATTTTTTTTTCAGTTAAACGCATTTAAAATATTTAACGTGTTCAAAATATTTAATGCAAGGGCAGAGCTAGGGTTGGCCACCCCACTCACAACTGCTGATTCTGTCTGTTTTCTTGACAAAAATATGTGTTGAAGTCCTTTAAGAACATGTCTTTGAAATGCAGTAGTTTTCCGAACTGGGGTGGGTCCGAAAATGTAACGAGTTAATGAGAAAATACGATGCGTGTCAGATCTGCATCACGTTCTGCAGCGGCAGCTCTTAAAGTAATAGCAGCCAAAAACCTAGTAACCAAGCTGCTGTGATATCTGTTAATCAAAGAACAAAAAAAAAAAAAAAGAGGAAGTCAACTTTTGTAGCTTCAAGGATTCATTTACAGCAATTTAATTTAAAACATTGTATTTGATAACTTTTTTCGATTTCTGTATATTTAAGTAGTCTAATAAATGTTAAAGTTGATAGCTCTCAATTATACTGTAATGTTGAATGTTGGCTATAGTCAATGGGTAAATATTAGGAGAAAAAACTATTTCCTAGAGACATCAGTAGTATTGGTATACGTGATGCCTTCAGTCATTAAAAAGATGCACAAATGATTATATAAATATTAAAATTATACTATCTTTATACTGTTTCTACATTTAGGATTGAATGTGAAATTTATGATAAAAATCAAATTATGATAAAAATGTTCATGTTAGGTGGAATAAATCACGATTAATTTCAGAAAAAAATGTGTGATTAATTAGTTAATTTTTTTTAATCGATTGACAGCATTAGTCCTGATATTTCCAGGTTTTGTCATGGTCGTAGAAACTCTTGAAGTATTTCCCCCACCTTCCTCTTCTCATCCTCCTCTCTCATTCTCTTTGTGGCCGGCTCTCCATTTTCTCCTTCCTTCTCCTTCTTTACGTCCCTCCTCTCTGCCTCTTTTTTAGCTTTCTCTCTTTTATCTTTCCTCTCATCCTTGCTGGGAAGAGAAGCCAGTGCTTTATAGATCCTGTAGCCGAAGTCTCGTTGAAGCATCTCATTGAATAATTCAGCAAACAAAGACACCTGCAACAGACACCAATTTAGCCTCACTGGAAAAATGCTATAGGTTTTATTAATATTTATTCATTTTTGATTTAGTATTGATTTTTGTTTTTGTATTTAAATCTACAGTCCGTAACTTTTTGTGTGTTCTAAAATGATAAAATTAATATAATAAGCGAGTACACCATGAATCCATTTTCCAAACCGTGTTTTTGTCCTGAATCACTAAGGTTCAGCTATAACAAGTGTTTATATTCGGACTATTTCAGTTCCTGCGTGATTCATCACAGACATAAACAGAGAGAAGTAGCTACAATGTTCTTCCGCAAGACACACGCAGTTCTGTTTATTAACCGCTAGAGCGCCAAAGGTTACGGACTGCAGCTTTAATATTTTTTATTTTCATCTTCAAGTAAAAGGTTTAGTAATTTTGTGGGTTTGTTTTTACTCATTTTTATTTCAGTTTTATTTTTTAGTTATTTTAGTATATATAGTTAAACTAAATGAAAATGAGAAATACTGACATAGCAACTGTTTTTCTTTAATATTTGATTTAAAGTATTTAATGTTTTGTGAATGAATATTATTTGAATGACAAGTAACTTCTTTCACTGCAAAAGGCAACCATTTACAAAAGAGTATCTGACACCAGTATACTGTAATTATATAATGTGAAGTCAAGCAAAGTGTTCCAAAACTTTGTAGATTATAGGTGAATGATTAATTTAAAAAATCTTGTTATTTTACCGCTCTGCAGTGATCCTCACCTCAAAGGAGTGCTCTTTATTATCCTCCAGTCTGTAGTCCAGCAGCACACTCAAGGACATGATGCTGCAGTCAAATTTGCCGTTCTTGGCAGTCCAGTTGGGATGGACAATAATGGTGGGCTCATCTGGCAGAACATAGCGTCTCTCCCTGCGCTGGCGTTCCTGCTCCTCCTGCCGCTTTCGTTCCTCTTCCTGAAGGGAAGATTTTTTCCCACGTTTGTATGCGATTTATCAGACAGCCTTCTCTGTAAGAGCAGGATTCTCCGATCTTTTCTCACCTCTCGGTCATCCTCCGGTCTGCAGGATTCATCCTCCTCCACACTCGGAGGTTCAGGCTTCTCCGGCTCCTTGGACTCCTCCACCTGCTCTTCCACCTTTAGCTGTTTGGTGAGGCGAGCGATCAGCTGAGACTTCAGCCCTTTAGAGCTCAGTGAACGGCTCTCCAACTCCTTACGCAAGTCATTGACCTGTGTGCAATTTCGTTTCATCAGCCCTTTGAACGCTCCATGCATTGTTCTCCCATGCCAGGTGATTAAAAGTGTTTTTTATTTTTATATTTTATACAGATATGCCACGTACTCAACTCTTTGAAACTATGATTATACTTAACAGTGCACAAATGTCCTTAACAACTGTTAATGGACAGATTGATGATGTAAATTCTGTTCTGCGAGCAATTAAAAGAAGAGAAAATGTAAAATTTTTTGCAATGTTTAATGATTTTTACAGTCCTGGAGAGGAGTATTTTAAAATTCTTGTTAAGATGTACCAAACATATCTAATCCAATATCAAATGGTTACTTTCTATCAAATACAATACCACTACATTTTTTGCTTATCATCAATGTCAAAAAGAGTTGTGCTTCTTAATACTTTTGTTTAAACTGTGATTCTTTTTTTCCAGAATTCTTTGCTGAGTTCAAATGAGCAGCATTTAGTTTAATTAGTTGTAATAATGTAAAAGTCACATTTGATAAAGTAAATGTGTCCTTGCTTGGTAATAAATTATAATTTCATTACAGATATGACTACTGAATGGTGGTGTATATTGTTAAAAGGGGTATGTATTTTTGTCCAAAAAATTTGCTTAACCATCAAGTGTCTATAAAAAAAAAGTGTCCAAAATAGTTTTGAGAGACTGTCACTAAACTAAAAACTATTGGTGATTTTAAAAAAGGACAAGCTGTTCTATATCTTAGCATTTAATAGGTCTATAAAGAATATAAGCCTAGAGAATATTGATGTAAAATAAAACAGTTCAGTCTGCTTGTGGGAATCTCACCTTCATGGATTTCGGATCAAGTTTAGACCAGTGGGTTGGCGTAGTGACTTCCTTTGAATCATCTTCATCCTTATCCTCCTCCTCCTATGCACATTATTTGAAAGAGAGAGGAAGAGAAAAAAGAAAACAGCATGTTAACACACCACTCTCAGACTGAAAGATGTTTTCTGAAACAAAAGTTGATCCGTGCAAGAAGCAAGGTCACAACTGTCTCTCATTGTCTCCTCCTACTGAGCTCATGACTGGGTAAAAAAAAAAAATCCACTGCTAGGATACACGGAAGCTCTCTAGCTTTCAGAAACAGATCCATATCCCACTCATCAGCCAATCAACCAGTTCTGTGGAATACAAAAAGATAATCAATGGTTCAAAAGATGGACATGGGACAGATGCACTCAGAGAAGGTCTCCAAACCCTACGTCTACGTTTACTGCTGCCTTTTTTGGGCCCACGTATACTCTTTTTAGCTTGTTTTCTTTAACGCCTAGCCAGAACTGTCCTCCCTGGAAAAATCACATCCACAAAGGGTCTAGGCACAGTCCAATCAGAGAACAGCGTAAATAAAAAAAAAAAAAAGGGACAGACAAGAGACAGAACTCAGAGAGAGTTCAGCAGATATTGAACAGGAAAACAAAATGATCTAAAAAACACACACCATAAACACAACCGGCTCTCCAGATTCCAGCATTCGTTTCCCAAATTGGTTTCATTGGTTCATGCGTCAAGTTTTTTAAAGTTTGGATTTGTTGAAATTAAACAGGAAATTTAGAGTTATCTCTATCACGGCTACCAATCGTGCAATCGGATGAGCTGGAAGCTGTTTTACCAGTTGACAGGTGTCATAAAGTAGGACCTAAGCTCTTCCGCTGTGTGTGAGACTGCGTGACAGAGGGAGAGCAGGAGAAAATGGGGTGGAGGGTCAGGGATGAGAGGAAGGGATGGTAAAAGTGGGTTCTGTATGATGCCTGTGATACTTGTCTGTTTCTTTCTGTGTTTTCTGAGTGTTTTGTTTGTCTATTCCTGTGCCTGTGAGAAGCGGAAATGAGAAGAGAGGGATTAGCGTTCAGTGCCTGTTCTCCATCAGCCTCCTTCCGTTCAGCCAAGAGTTTCTCTGCCAGCTGCTCCTTGAGTCCACGGGACAGGCCCTCCCACTCTGAGCGGGTAGGAAGACAATGCCAAACATCCGGGAGAAATAAAACCACTGTCTCCACATGTGCGGGGACTGTCCGCCCTTTGGTGAGTCTCCTCAGGCGCGGTGATAGCGTATCTCTGCAAAACGATACCTGTCGCAAAGGAAGAAGCGCGTTGGAAAGAAACATTCTGTGAGACATCACCCATTTCCCCCAACATACACACACACACACACACAAACACAAAGCCCAGATCCCCTCTACCCCCCGAATGAGACACGTATGAGAAAATACAGTCTGCGGAACTCCACGGGGGGTTTCTCAGGATGAACGGCAGCCACGCATCAGGGAGGTCGACAGACAATATCAAAAACGACATAGACCCCGCCCCCTGCACCCATCAATCTGAACCGGTTGCTCGTGAAAGATAGCTTACAAACCCCCGGGGGTGTGAGAGAAGGACAGATTCAGACACAGTGAAAGCAAGTTAAATATGTAAGATATTTAACACAAGGCAAAGGTCAGAGAGAACAGAAAGTAACGATGGCGGCGACTCCTCTGGCTCTGCTCTCGGAGCAAAAGAATCAATGCATTCACCACATAGATATAGAGGCAGGACTGCCACACACATTAGCGTAAACATTGCAAAACAAAATTATGAACACAAAAGCATCGTACATGTCAAGAGATACACTGCTGTGTCAAAACCATGCAGCGTGTCACAGACTTTTAGATGTTGTCTGCCTGTCGGCCTTTTTTTTTTTTTTTTTTATAGTTTTAAATAAAAGATGCACACATGGAGATTACAAGGAGATGCATCGGCACAGACCGAGAAAGGAGCTGTACTTACCACTGGGTACATAAACTCAGATCAATGCCTGTCAGAGCCTTACAACAACGTATGGCTGTCTTTATAAGGACCGAGGCATCGTTTTCTGGGTCGGCCCCATCCAAAGAGGGAGACCAGTGACCCCCGATGGCCATGGCCTCGTCCTTGCCCCGCATCCCCACCAGGAACTGAAAACAGAGGAGTTCAAATGGGTTACGAGGTGCTGGGAAGCCGCTGAGTGTTCTGAAGGAGACATATGCGGCGGACACAGGGAGAGACAACATCAGATGAGCTTATTCCACACAGCAAAGCGTTCAGCAATGGAATAGGACAGATACACATCACAGTCAGCTCCCCAACACCAACAGAAACTCCCCACATCAAACACAGGAGTGGACAAACATCTTTCAGTGTGCAGGGGAACAAGGAAACTAGTTTCAGTGTACACAATAAAAATTTAAAACCCAAACAATGTTTAAATTATGGTAAACACTACCCTTGTCAAAAAAAAATGGGGTAAAAAAAAAATTTTCAATTAATACTTTTATACAGCAAGAATGAAAAATTAAAACATCAAAAACTAAAAATTAAATCTAAAAAAATGTATACATAATTGAAAAAAACTAAAGCTTAAAAACAAAAAAACACACTTAAAAAAATTCATAGTGATAACAGCTATGGTCCCCGACACAGTAATGTTGTCCATCCCTGTGAAATACTACAGCTTAAGTGCAAAACAATTTTCGTAAAATAGCACATAAGTTAGTGATTACGTAACAAGCTGATTACACAAACCCAGTCCCTTTGCTGCTGTAATTCAGAGAGCTGTACCTTGATGAGGCGGGCAGGGTGCTGGAAGGAGTCTCTCAGCTCTGATGGGTCTTCTGCCAGAGCACAGGACTTATGATACAGCTCATCTAGACTAGGGTTGGCCAGCAGCATTACCTACAACAACCATCAACATTAATCATGACTGCCAAAAACCACTCAATGAAATCTGGTAAGAAGCATTACTCTGAAAAAGAATTTGACAATAAGTTACTGAAAAAAGATGACCCTATCTGGGGGCATTACCTTTGCACTGTAGGTGTGATTGGCATCAGGTGGGTCCAGCACAGCCGTGTTCTTCACCAGAGAGTCCACCTCTTTATGCATGATGTGGAAGTTGCAGTAGTTTCCAAAGGTGAAAGGTCGTGTTAAGGGAAAGGCGTCTACCCAGGTAAACACAGCGTCAAAGAAGTCACTGGGGATGTAGAGGCTCTGATACCTCCGCCGCAGCTCCATCATGTCACAGTTGCAACTGATGAGAATAGAGACACTCATATACCAATCATCCATCTAAACAACACTAAAAAGTGCATCATAATAAAGTAGTGAACTTATAAATGCAGATTCCAAAATCTATGTGTGTCTTTTGATTCTGTGGTGCTCTTAATGCAAGTTTATTGCCTGTGAAGGTCAGATTTAATAACTTTTCAGATGAATTTGAACTTTTTTATTGTCTAATCTGTTTGCAGATCTCTACATATACTGTACAGCATTGCTATTAAATTATTACCAGAGAAACATAATTGTAGAGAAAAACCTTTTCATTCTTCCATGTCTAGGATGAATGAAAATAAAAGTATACAAAAAAAAACCAAAAAAAGAGTCTGTTTACTAATTTGCAACAAGACATCAAGATTCTTCCTTTACAACAATTATCTTACCCATCGAGAGAGAATTTGGAGAACTGCACAGTGTATCTTGGGACGACTCTGCGTGGCCGTCTTGGAGAACGTTCTCTGCGAGGCGATCGGTCTCTAGAACGCTTCCGTGGGGGTGAACGTTCTCTTGATCTCCTTCGCTCTCTATCTCTTTCCCGACTACACAAACACAGGCAAAATAAAGTATGAGCATGTACAGAAAATATAGATTCACAATATTTTCAGACTAAACTGCTGAAGCAGTTATACTTGGTTGTATGCATGTGTGCTGACCTGCGGTCATCCTTCCTCAGGATGAGTTCTGGTCGGTCACTGCGGCTGGGGAAGCGGGGTTGATTATTACTTTGGGTGGGGTGGTCCACACGCCTCACTTGTTGCGGCTGAGGCATCATCCGCACCGGGGGCTGCAGCAAACCCCCTGAGAACACAGAGTCTACACATGGCAGAGAGAGAGATGGGAGATCAGAACTGATTCTGTAAAAGAGCGACTCTGTGAAAGGTGGAGGGGTTTGATGAACCTTTAGGGGGAGGCTGGGGAAGCAGGGGCTGTGGGGGATTCTGCAGCAGTGGGGCCAGAGAAGCAGCTGAGAGCTGGGCCTGCAGAAGAGATGGAGGAGGTCCCTGGGCCGGGATGCTGAACGTGGTGGGCGGGGGTAGAGACTGCAGCATGGCGGGACCTTGTTTCATCATGTTTGGGCCTGGCGGCTGGCTCTGAAGAAACAGAAGAGATTGAAAAAAAGAACCACATAACAGTTGGGTTTGCTAGTATGTACAAATGCCAGTTTTAATTTTGAAATTTTATAATTTTGATTAAGTAGTGCTTGAGTCTAGAGTCGGGCTATATATTTAAAACTATACAGATAGAGATATGTTCTAACATAGATGGTCAGATGTCTGTTAAAGATCTCTAAATTCATGTGTTCAAGCTAAAATGTCTCAAAAGATAAAAGGTAAAAAAGGTAGTAAACTTCAACTAATCTAAAACTGTTGTTGTTTTATTAATTTTTCTTAACGAACTAAATTTATACTACTATTTTTAAATAAATTAAATCTTATTTTTAGCAAGCAGGCATTAAATTTATCAAAAATTACATTTATAATGTTCCACAGAATTCTGTTCTTTTCACAGAATTTATTTGTACTTTCAATTCATCAAAGATGACAATTCAACTTTTCCATCACAGGAATAAATTACATTTTAAAATATATTAATATAGAAAGCTTTATTACTGCCTTTACTGTAATTCTACTCAAATAAATGCAGCTTTGGTGAACATAAGAGACATTTAAAAAATGGTACCGAACACAAACCCTTGAACGGTAGCATATATATATATATACACAAGAAATACAAGATAAAAATGACAAATTCAATTAACATGGCCTAGCTCTGCAGACACCAAGCCAAGATCTATTGTCTAAACTCAAACACATTACTGCACATTGATTCAGTTATCAAAACGATTACGACAGCTTTCAGCTAGGGGCTATAAAAAACAAGACTTTAAATAAATAACATTAGTCCAATACATAATGTTAAGATAACCTGTTTTATAGGATGGGTGGAAATGAGTAATCAAGGAGCACTAAACTCAGTGAACAGAAAATAAATGGTTAGAAATAGCTGGAGACAGAGGAAGCAGAAGCACTGCTATTACTATTTGCTGGTTTTGACCCCTGTTAAGAGACAGAATAGATTTTTCAAGTCTTGCTTTGTGGAAAAAAAAGAAACACAAAAGGCACTTTCTTTCAAGAAAATAAAAAGCAAAAAGGCAAGCATTCTGGGCATTTCAAAAGGAGACAATGTCTCACATATATTGTTAGTGATATATATTAAACAGACAGCAGTCTGCATTTGCTTTATCATCATGCACCTTCTCAGTGTGACACTTGTGTCCAGGTGTACAGATAATTCACACTATGAGGTTTAAAAAAATTAATAAATACAAAAACAGCAGTAGTAACAATACCAGTCTTTCATTGTTAGTTACTTTATAAAAACTTGATTAAAATATTTGCACCCTTGTGCCATTATATTAATTTGTTTATTTACATTAATATTTAACCTTAAATTCTGTAATTAGGTTAATTTATTTGTAATTTGTTTATTTCTAATTAGTATTAAGAATATTATAAAAGGTCAAATTTCTGGTATTTGGACTATTGAAATTTGTGATTAAATAATTAGTTTGGGTAATTACAAAAATGTAACTAAAAAAAACAACAACAACAACAAAACAAATATGACTACAGTGACCCCCCACCCCCCCAGACAAAGAGCATTAATAACACAGCAGGTGCTAATTGGCTAAAGATGGAATCTATGGATTGTGAAAAAATGTTTAATTACAAATCCAACACGTAAGCTTTGAGCTGTAATACAGGGTGAAAAAGCATCAAATCAGAGACACTCGTCTTGGGTGGAAGGAAAGAAACCCAAGGACATGTGACTAAAGCCTGTTTGTGAAACAGGAGAGTGGAGGAGCAGATCAAGCAGAAGACAAAGGGGAGGAGGAGCAGAGAATAGGGATTTGGGGCGCAGGGGTCAAGTGGCGTGGGTTACATTTTGTCTTGAATCCACCGCAGAGTGTATGTCAGAGTAGCGCTGCATTCCTGCTTCAGAGTAAAAGCTGGACAGCTGTGGGGAAACCTGAGGTAAGGGCTGAGGCGGCTGGTGCTACATGGAGATTAAGAACACAGGAATCAACAGCAGTTTCATGAAACACTGTGGAGACAGAACCATATCAGACTCTGTCAGCCAGGGATCCTTTCAGACCGCGTGGGTTTGCTTACCGTTTGGTTGGGCAGCTGAGGTAACGTCTGGATGCGCTGGGCATTCCACTTGAAAGGCATGTTGGGATTGTAGACAGCTTCCACCAGAACACGATCACCGACTTGGGGTGTCTTCCCCTTAACCGCACTACACAAAACAATCAGAAATTACACACCTGACCTTTAAAGCTCTCAAATACTACTGCACATTTACAATATAATGCACCTGAGCTGGAAGAAGACATCTTCATCGACAAAGCCGAAAGTATCGTGTAGCTTGCTGACGACCCCGGTGAAAACACGCTGCTTTTGGGGTTGGGTCTGCTGCTGGTGGCTGGAGCGCGGGGTCGGGTAGGATACGGTTATCTGTGCCGTCTGCTGCGGGTTGGACAGGCTCAGGCTGGTGGGCAAGGCAACAGGGGGCTGCAAAATACACACAGCACAAGGTTAGAACATAAACTGCTCATAGCTGGCAATATTAAGATATGATATGATACAATCTAACTTTATTGTCTGACAAAGTCTGAAATTTGTCTTGCGTTACAACAGGTTCACTTACAATTAAAAAACTTTATCACATGGACCAAAAAAATAAATAAATCCAAAGCTCTGATACAGATTTAATAGTGATCTTTTGCTTCATTTTACAATATTTAAAAATAGTAAGAAGTGCTTTGCAAGAAAAATATGTGAAATATGTGATGCATATGCAGAATTTGGAAACACAGTGTACCTGTGATAGCAGGGCTTGTTGGGGTTGTGGAAGCTGTGAAAAATAGAGAAAACACAAAAAAATTGTACATTAACTACAAGGCATAAAGTGTTAACATAAATATATTTCATTTATTTAAAATCCAAAATCTAGATATTTTCTACATTTTAACTATATAAATATAAGCTCCATATACTACACTACACCATTCAAAAAGTTGGGGTCAATACAGATTTTTTTAAATGTCTTTGAAAGTCTCTTATGCTCACCAAGGCTGCTTTTATATCAAAAATAATAAATAAATAAAATAATATATTGTTTTCTATTTCAATGTATTTTATAGTTTAAAAAAAAAAAAAAAAAAAAAAAAAAAAAATAATATATATATATATATATATATATATATATATATATATATATATATATATATATATATATAAATATTTTAAATTGTAATTAATTCCTCTGACATCCTTCAGAAATCATTCTAAAATGCTAATATTTGATCAGTCTTGATAAACTGTTATTCTGTATAATAGCTTTGCGAAAACCATGATAGATTTTTCAAAAGATAGAAAGTTCAAAAGGAAATCTTTAGTAACATCATCAATGTCTTTTCTGTCAATTTTGAATACATTTCTAGAATTCCATTTCAGAACCAACCACATCTACTAAGACTGGAAGAGAGTCCTGCTAGTTAAATAATGCAGAAAGGCACTCATGCACTGCAGCACTTGCCCTCTTTAGAGTAACCACTGTGCTGACTGCAGCCCTTTTAGTTCATCTGTCATGATGTATACATTTATAAACCCGACAGGCTCTTTTATCCAAAGAGACTTGCAGTGCAATCTACTAGCACACACATTCTCTTGGAATCAAACCCATGACCTTGTGGTACGCACAAGAAATCACAATGAATAATAAAGAGAATTTTCATGATAAAAAACTAGGACTTTGGAAAAGCTAAGAGGCGAAGTAAAAGAGGAGGTGTGGATGAGAGTGAGTGTATGTACCTGATGTGGGACGTTGTAAAGAGTCTGCTGAGGTGGAGGTTGTGGTGGGGGAGCTTGAGGTGGCTGCTGTTGTTGCTGCTGCTGCTGCTGCTGTTGCTGCTGATACTGCTGCAGGGCTGAATTGATCTGCGACTAAAATAAAACACACCAGTGACTCAAGACTGCTCACTGCAGGCTGGGGGAAGGGTTCAGGTTACAGCACTCCAACACAGAGCATGCTAGAAATGCAGATGAGTACAATTCAGAATGATGGAGGGAGCACTTCATGCATTGGAGTGAACAGAATGAGATTGGGTTAGGTGCAGAGTGTTCACTGTATAACTACCACTATCTGTGGAAGATAATAGGTACTACACTAGTGCTGCATGATTTGGGAATGCAACATTTGGCAAAAATCTTCCCATATTTGTGATGAGAAGTGCTTCATCTAAGAGAATCATTAAGGTCTTTTTCCATCAAAATAGAAGTCTGATGGTTTACCGTTTGAAAATGAAGAAATTACGACAGCCATAAATATTATTGTACTTTTAAGGCTGTAATATAAAACAAATGTATTATGACTGTATTATTTTCCTAAATACTCTTTTTTGTTTAACAGTGAAATATTACAACAGTTATGTGTTTTGTTGTTATTTAGTAATGTTTATATTTTTATTTAATAATAATAAAAACAATAATACGCATAATTAAAATACTGAAAATGATTGTTATTCGGTGTGAATCTGGGAGGACTGAATACTATTCACAGTGTACCTACTATATACTAATCTAGCATGTTAGTATGCTATTCCAAAAATAGCCAAAGGGTTTATTGTGCATTTACTCCAGCTGTATTACGGTGCTGGATCACAGCCAGGATCTCACCTGCTGTAATGCAGCTGCAGCGGCTGCCGCGGCCTGCTGCTGGAGCGCGGCGGTCTGCTGCGAGAGCTGGTAGTTGGCAGCTGACTGTGAGTTGAGGGAGGCTAAAGCCGACTGCTGAGTGTACATAGGAGACGCTCCCAAGAGGGACGGCTGCTGTACTCCTAAAGCTACGGGAGACATGTGTGAGATTGTAAGGACATTGCAACTGCTGTCAACAACTTTCAAACAAGCACAAGCTAACTGTGACCAGTCAATGAAACCCAAACAAGAACATCTTGGGCCTTGACCTTCACAATGAGATGAAGCTAAAAATTATGAATGCATGTTTATAGTAACATTTAGTTATTTGAAACTGAAACTGAAATTAATGCAGTGACAATAATAAGTATGTTGCTGAATTATGACGACTTACAGTGTAAACTGTTCAGGTCCAGTGACTGTCCTGAGTGGCCGGGCTGTGAAACCGCTGTTGCGGCAAACTGGGCCGCCCACGGAGGGTTCTTCTGCCCCCCGAACTGGGCCATGGAGACCTGCTCACGTTTTCTGCTGGACCAGGTGCAGATTACTTCCTGTGGGGTCAGTAATTAAACTTACTATAACTACAAGCATACAACTGTATAAACAGGAACTGAAATATATTGGCTGCTCGCCAACACAACACTACTGATAATCACAAGACATACAAAGTCAGTGTTTTGTTGTCTTTGTAACTTTAATGCCACTATTGCCATAGACAACAATTAAAAAGGCCCCATATATAAAGTACATGATTTATTATTACTACAACTGCTGAAACATAAAGTGGAGTTGTTATTAGATTAAACAATCAAGCTTACATTTATTCAGTTTTTTAATAATTGACACATTTAGGTTCTTTTTACAGATTTTTTAAAAATCTGTAAAAGAAGTTGCGTTTCATTTACAGACAACCGAGAGCTGTGTTTGCAAGATTGTTAATTTAATTTAAATAATTCCCCATTATCTCAAAAGACAATGATCTTTCCTTATTTTTTTAATTCCTTCATACAAAGAAAGTAACAACTTTTGTTAAATGTATATATATACGTTAAAAATAGTAGTAGTAGCAGCTTTAAAAGAAAATTTATATCATTTACTGATAAATAAGAGCAAGATTGTTAACTTAATGTAAAAAAAAAAAAAAAAAAAAAAAAAAAAAAACCTCTGACATGCTGTCTATTTAGAGAGCTTACTAGTTTTTGAAACACAGCCAATGCCATCTGTCAGCTCCAGGACACTGTTTACAACCTCTCCCTGCTTTAAAACTCAGCTTAAGTCCAGATAAACAGCGAATAAGAAACATTAACTTCTTTGTGACCTTTGTTTGAAGACCCAAATAATCAGTTTTACCACAATCTTTTTATCTGCACTAGTCTAGCTTAGCACACCAACGTATTCTCAACGCAGCAAGCTAATGATGAGCAGCTAACGCCGAACACAACAACACTGACCAAACCATTGAAAACCTCGTTTTTATGTCCGTCAACCACTACGAAGCGTATCAACTTAGACTAAACAGCAGTCTCAGTGGTAGTATGTAAAGCACAGTTGTACTGACTGCAGTGTTTTGTTTTTCAGCAGTGCTGTCTGATCCGGGCCCTCGCACGAGCACACTGTCTAGTGTTCTGTCCACACACTTACCAGTCTCCTTTACACCTCAGAAGTGTGTACGGTGTGCGCAGAATAACACACAGTCGAGTGCATGACAAAGCATTAATAAAATAACGAAATTCAGTCAGCATGTAAGCATGCAGGCTAGCTGTTATTGTCGCTGCTTACCCTCCGTCGTCTCTCATGCACCGGTAGAAACACACTGAAACCTGAATGAAGCGCGTGCGCAGTTCGCGTTAGTGCAACACTGATCCAGGATCGGGAAAAACTTGACAGTGCCGCATACTGAAGCACATACAAACAATCCTACAATATACATATGTTATATGTAGTACATATATAACTAAATCGTTTTTATTATTATTCGTCATATTATTACTTAATAATTTGACTTCAGATCATGGTTTTAGACCAGCTGAAACTGTAGACTGTTCAGGCACATTGCTTTCAGAAATCAACGTTTTTTATTACTTATTTCTCATTATGCTGTGTAGCTTGCAAAGTTAAATAAAATAATAATAATTAGGATTTTCCAATGACGTAGTAGTAAACAGGCAAGACTGTTTAAATGTCCCCTGAAAGTTTGATTTTTAAGTTTTAAGTTTCTAAAATCATTTCTATGACGAAACAGGACAATAGTCCAATTGTCCAATTGTTTTTGTAAAGTAAAACACGCTCACTAACTAAATGAATGAGTGAATAAATAAATAAAAATTGCTGTCTCAAAAAAATAAATAAATAAATAAATTATAATATATATATATATATATATATATATATATATATATATATATATATATATATATTAATATATAAAATCAAGAATAAGTTACAAAATTTCACCATATATATGTGTCAGGCTCATATCCCAAAATATTTAATGCTGTTAAATTCTTCAAAGGAGTGTTTTTGGACATTTTTATATTAGATATTTAAATGAATCATTCTGGAGCAATTCGTGAAACATGTTAGTTCATAAATATGTTGACCTTTTTACACTGAAATGAAAAATTGAGGGAAAAAAAGATTAAAAAGAACAAATTGCATGTTCAACAATTTGTTTCAAAACTATTTTAACCCAAGAGGGAGAAAAGTGGTAAACAGAAGGACAAGTATCTACACCAAGACCATCGATAGTTTATACACAACTGTTTTATTGCATTATAGGTCTGCCAGAACTGCTGGATTGCAGCTGTAGATGATCAAGAATACAGACTTTCACAACGGACCTCATTCTCAAAGACTCTTAGAGCTGTGGAAGATCCGCATTACTTCAAGTGGTCATTTCAGATTTGAGAATGTATCAGGAACACAGCATTGTATTTCTGCTATAAAAGAACTCCCACTTAAATACTGCACTCACCAGACATCCAGGTGAAATTGCAATGTTCAATAAACATCGTAATTAAAAGCATAACCGTCTTCAATTTAACCTTTTCACTCAGACAAGTAACAAACCAGTTAAGAAAGCTTGTAACTCAGTGAGTGCAGATGAGTGCCAGTCAGAACAAATAAAGGAAGGTGTGGAAAAGTGCAATTGTCTTGTACTTGCAATCACAATTTTGCACCATTATATTAGAAACAGAACAACTTACAACTTTGAGCTTGGTTAAATATAACATTATATTCTAGATTCTGCACCTTAAACATACAGCTTCCTTATGGAGTGTGTGAATCCCACTAGAATTATGACACAACAATAGCCAATTGAAATATGTGGACAGCAGAGCTGGGTCTTATGCTATGAGTCTTGCAATTTCTTCTCCACTTCTGCAAACACCTTCATGTTGACCTCATCCACTTCATCCTCGACCTTATTAAATGAAATAACATGCAATAGTGAATAATGAAAGTCATGATCACTGTAGTTAAATATGCAAAAGATGTTCTCATGAATAACTGATGGATTTATATCTCTCACCTGTTCTACCTTGTCCACCTCAGGTATATAAAACTGCAGCATGTTCTGGATGCCATTTTTTAGGGTAACTGTGGAGCTGGGACAGCCCGTACAGGAGCCAACCAGCTTCAGCTTCACTGTGCCATCCTCGAAGCCTTTGAATATGACATCGCCACCATCCTCCTGAACCGTGGGTCTTAAAGAAACTTTAGTTTAGTTTAATCATTTATAAAGCACATTTCAAAACAAGAGAAGTTGCAACCAAAGTGCTGTACAGAGGTATTAAAACACAATTAAAACAGAATTAACACACTGGATCCAAACCTTGGGAGACAAATGTAAAAATATAAACACCCTCAATTAAAACAAAGAATACATATAAGTTTTTAGTGAAGATTTAAAAGTAGAAACAGAAGCGCAGACTATTCCAGAGTCTGGGAGCAGCCACAGAGAAAGCCTGGTCACCTTTAGTTTTGTAACGTGAGCGAGGAACAGAACAAAAGAAGTTGACTGGAAGAACGAAAGGATCTTGAGGCATTGTACGGGAAAAGAAGATCACTTATATACTGAGGGGCAAGACCATGTAAAGCTTTATAAACAAAAAGCTAAATTTTAAAATCAATCCGGTACTTAACCGGTGACCAGTGGTGAGGGGCAAGCACAGGAGTAATGTGCTGACACTTTTTTTAGTGCCAGTCAAAATCCTGGCTGCTGCGTTTTGAACCATCTGCAGACGATTTACAGTTGAATTAGGCAAACCCAGGTATAAAGAGTTACAATTATCCAACTTTGAGGTAATAAATGCATGATTAAAAGGTTTCAAGGTCTTTCTTAGAGAGCATCATCTTGATTTTGGCAATAGATCTTAGCTGAAAGAAACTACTTTACAGCACTAATCTGCTTATCGAAACGTAAATTGGAATCAATAATGACATCAAGATTTCTGACACAGTCATGAACATTTGAAGACAGAGAACCAAACTGATTAACTATGTCAGAGGTCATATCTGGTGGGGCGAACATAATTAAATTTTTTTAGCTGTAAGAAGTTCATGTCCATTCAACATTTTATGTCACACAGGCCAGACACAGAACCAGTATTATTTTTGATAGGAAAGTCATGTTATGTCATCGGCATAAAAGTGGTATGAATAATATTGTGTCTCTGAATAATATGACCAAGTGGAAGCATATATATAATGCAAACAGAAGAGGACCCAGAATGGAGCCCTGGGGTACACCATAATATATTGGAGCATTGAATGAAAAACAGTTCAAAGCACTGAACTCTGCTGGTCTTTGAATACTTTCAATACATAACTAGCTCCCAATTTAAATGTCCTGTCCATATATACAGTACTTTTACTGTGTTGTGCTAAAAGCTTTCCATGCTTATGGCTAATATTGACATTCAGAAAAGATTAAACATGCTTTCAATATTTTTTGGAATGAAAATTTAATTTGTGATGAGGATGCAATTTAGAATTTAAATTATTACAATTTAAAATGTTAACGACTTTATTTTTTTTCTATTTTAATATATTTTACAATTTAATTTATTCCTGTGATGCAAAGCTGAATTTTCAGCATCATTACGCCAGTCTTCAGTGTCACATGATCCTTCAGAAATGAATACGCTCAAAAACATTTCTTCTTATTATCAATGTTGAAACCAGTTGTGCTGCCTAATATTTTACATCTTGATACATTTTTTTAGGATTCTTTGAAGAAACTGTTAGCAGCATTTATTTTAAATAAAAGTCTTTTGTAACATTATAAATGTCTTTAATATCACTTTGGATCAGCTTAATGAATCTTTGCTCGAAAAAGTACTAATTTTATAAAAAATAAAAGGCCTTTAAACTATAGTCTATGTTGAATCAAAACAAAATAAACATACCTGATCCGTGTGTCTAAAAGCTCCTTAATCATTAAGACAATTTCATCATCATCTTCTGTAATACCTAAAGAATTAAGAAATAAAGATACAAATTTTAAATACAATCAGGATGTATTTAGTCAATTTCTACATGTATTTAGTCAATGCGCATGTCCCGCTCACTGCTCTCAGCGTGTGTTGCTCCCATTGTGATGGCCTCTCCACTCTCAAAGAACTTAGTAATGACCTCAATAGCATGCCGCTTAATGTCTGTCCATTCAACATCATCGTCTGTCTTTAATCAGTAACAACAAATTCACAAATTGAGTTAAATGCAACATCCAAAAAGGCTAGCAACCAAACAGACTGTCTTTTTGCTGAACACTACCTTTGTCAATGTGATAAAATCTGGGCCATAAAAGACACTTTTTATTCCCTCAATTTGGAAAAGATCCCTGTTGGATGATTATAACAAATGTATTTAACACACAGCAAGGCTTTACCCTTAATGTGCACAAGGACAATATACTCTGATAATGAAGCTTACCTGGCTAAAGGGGAGCTCTCTGCCGAATTTGATGTTGGGAAATCTCGAGTCCCCGTCCCCAGCACAGGCTTACCGGGAAGAAACTTTAGACTTCTGGGGTTTGGTGTGTCTTGAGTTAAAATTGAAATCATCCGTACTGCAATAAAAAAAAAAAAAAAAAAAAATATTTAAAAGTCCTCAGTGAGATTACAAGACTAGTTTGCAATATTAAATTCAATAGCATTACAAGCTTTAATTCATCAAAAGTAAGTGATGTGTCATGGAATAAAGAGGATATCAGGTAAAAAAATAACACGCCTCACCTGAGAATGGTTTGCATTGATAATGTTGATACTGTATTCTATGAGCAGCCCACATTGAATAGCACTCTTTTCTGTCATTTACAGGCAATCTAAGAGAGAATATACGCGATTACAGTCTCTACACTCACTATAAAGGCATGAAAGGAATATATATATATATATATATATATATATATATATATATATATATATATATACACACACACACACACACACACACACACACACACACACACACACACACACACACTTTTATGACAGATAAAGTTGATGCCAAGGTAATCGTGTTACTGTAGTATTTTGGTGGAAACTACGGTTACTGTGGTAAACCAGCACAATCATCATTTGATATTATATTATGCAACAATACACATCTTCGATCTGAATACTGTAAAATATGCAATATGTCATTTCCAACCTCAACTGACGCGACCGTAAGAGGCGCAGTAGTCTCCATCTTACAGACGCCGCCATCTCGATTGTTTTGAAATTTAGGACCCCAGAGCGGACAATAATTATCCTGCTGAAAAATACCACGTTGTGTATGTTAAGTGAATAATGTGCGTTATTAAAAATACATATAGTGCTTATATAAACATGTGGCGAAATGCATATGAAATAAGAGTGAATCACGACAAAACAGCTGCATTGCACCTGACATGCAAATATAAAAAGAGGCGCAAGTGGACTCTAGTGGGCTCTATAATTAGCCCAAAATGAAAATGCACTCACATCCATGACTGATTAAACTATGTTTACGTTCTCTTTTGCATAACACGGAAGATGTTAGGAATGGTCAGCCTGTCAGTTTCTCACATGCTGTCTACATTTCCTGTTGAGGTCATAAAAATATTGTGACTAATAATGTATGCAGGATGTGGGTTGTTGAATTTATGTCTTTATTTGGACTGAGATGCAATCAGATTAAGAGTCTTAAATTCGGCATTAAAGCATTGAACTGACAGACTGCATTTATATAATGCAGGCCCTAATTATATAATTCATGATGCATATTAACCTTTTGAATTATGTTGCAAGCCTTTCTAAATGTTATTTTAAAGTACCCTTTCCAAAAAGTAGTATACTTAAAGTTTATTTTTTTTCTTCAAGTATACTTAAGTAAAGTTCAAGTATATTTAGACTTTTTGTAAGTATAAGTCAAGTATACTTAAATGTCATTTTAAGTATATTTCTGAGGAGTACATAAAGCCCATTTCTGAGAAGTACATAAAAAGTAAACTAAAAGCATACTTTTCCTATTTTTAGTTTAAAAGAAGTATATTAATCCATACATTATGTGTCTTCTGGCTTCACAAGATTAGGTATGATGTTACTCTTGGGTTCTTCCACACAAAGGACTGAAAAGGCTTTTACAGCAGTAGGCCTATGATTTATTTATTGATATCAATCAAAATATTGAAATAGATGTCTGTTTTTGACAGTCCTACTGCATTCAAAGAGAATAAATTAGTGCTTAAACATTTCGAGGGATCCTTGTTGTGACTAGATGACACTTAGATGTTCTGATTTGATTGAAGGTGGAACTTGACCTGAAAAGTTTGGGAAGCACTGCTCTTAAATGACATGCTCTCAGGATCATAAGTAAACACAAGGCTGAGGTGACTCAACACTTGCCTTGTGGCTGTTATATTCTCTTTTCTTAAAGAAGGTGATAACCTTATAGAGGAGTGGCTGGACGTGGTGGAAAGCTTCCTCTGCTTATTTATGTAAGAATGTAGCTCATCTGGTAGCAGAGACGGTAAACCGGTAAGGCCAGCAGCAATGTGAAAGATGCTGAAGGACGTGTTGGCGTGTTTTTGAGGGGCTGATATGTCAGTCAGCTTTTCAAGACCTCCGTGGAAGGATCACTCCTGAGATTATCAGCGCTTTATTTTATTCTTGAACCAACTTTCTCCAAGAAACATGGCTGTTTGGGTGATCTTACCAGTTGTTCTGTGTGCCGTCTCATTCGTCGGGTGTTGGACAGTGTGAGTTCACAAGATTTTTTGCCATTTCTCTCAATTTAAATGACATATTGCAAATGAATGGTCAATTAAAACTCAGAGATTTTTCTTACAGTCTTTTATTACTGATAACATTTTTGCATTACTGTTATTATTATTTTGTTATTATTATATCTCTTCACTGTTTATGAGAATGCTATATAGATAGATAGATAGATAGATAGATAGATAGATAGGCATAGTTTTAATCGTAATTTACATTTCAGTCATAATTCACAAATATATATATTATGCCATTGGTGCTGACGTGTAAATGATTGTTGCATAACAAGCTGAACAACAAAGCAACAACAAGAGGCAAGTAATGTCAGTGCTGATGTCATAAGCGTCAAGGCACATTACACTTTAAACTCAGTAACCGAAGTCAGGATCAGAAAAACTCAATGAGTCTCAAATCAGTCTTTTCTACTCTCTGGAAGGGGAGTCTGATCTAAGATAAATTATCACACACATTGTTAAACGCTCGTCGATTTCTGTGTTACTTATTAAACAATCCTAATGCATCTCTACTAGAGCTAAATAGAAAAATAAAATCACAAAATCACAGTACTAATTTTCTAATTTTAGTACTATTTTTCTTTTCCTTCTTTTTTCTCACGGTCTATATATATATATATATATATATATATATATATATATATATATATATATATATATATATATAAAACATAGCCCTGAAACTTGAAAAAAAAAAGAGATTTGTAAATAAAAAGGCCTATAATTTGATTGTGCCGAGTTAAAAATATCAATAAAACATTACATAATGCCCTATCAAAAAACAAAAGCAATCAAAAGTTTTAATTACAAAAAGAAGTATTCACAATGTATAATTTTTTTTTGCACTAAAAATCTTTTCATCTGCACTGTTTGTTCACTGGTGTGCACTCTATCTGCCATGTGCCTTGCGCTGCTTTTTTTAACTTTATTTTTATTTTTTATTATATGTATTTTTTACATTCCCTTATTGTATAGTATCTTATATTTTATATTTGATCTAGATTTTTAGGCTTTACTGTTAGTGTTATCTGTATGCACTGTGGGTCTGAGAGTAACGCAATTTCGATTATCTGTATGTATGTACTGTACATGTGGAAGAATTGACAATAAAGCAGACTTGACTTGACTTGACTTTAATTTACAATCTGCAAGGAGTGGCATAAATTAGGCATAAAATATTGTCAGGTTCTCCAGAATCATTTATAGAGTATAAATAGGCTGTGAATGGAACAAATAGTTAGTAAGCTGGCTCAAAGGAAGACAGGAATCATGTCTTTGTGGCAGTTGTTCTGGTCATTTAGGGTTAATACAAGCTTTCTTCACCTTACAAATGGTTGTCAAAATCAAAATGATCTGAATCACACAGATTCAGCAAAAAAGGCATTTGGAATTAGAACAACAAAATTAGTAAGAAACCAGTATTGGATTTCATTCAGCAAATATGATGCCGAACAGTGTAATGTATGAATCAAAGTGACTCAAAATGATTTGTGTTGTAAAGAGTTCTCTTGTCTTTACAGATACGGACTTGCATTAAGTTTTAACCATGTCTGCTCACTTAATAACTGGTAAAGTGATGAGTTCAACCAGCAGTATTTAATGCTATCATTCTGTTATGCATGTTTCATTATAACAATTTTTTAATGTAACAGGGAATATAGAAATTCATGTCACCCAAATGAAACAGGAATTTGCTGCACCCTGGATAATGTTCCCACCATAAGGTCTGCAAAACACATTAACCTCTAAAACACCTGTTATTTTCCATTTCATATTCCAAAAGAATGACAGGCATTTTCTGCTTATTTTGCAGCACAAGTGGAACAAACTTTCCAGAAAACTCCCTTTTCACAGCAACAATCAATGCTGGTTCATTTTTGTGTGGGTTTTCAGATTATGTTTCACATCTTGACAAAACGCATTCAGTTAAATATCATTTTTATCACTCATGGTAGTGAATTGTATTGTGGTTTAAAGAGAGACAATCTGTGTAATACATCTTCTCTTTGTCTGCACAGTTCTGATTTTCTGTGTTTTCCATCATGCACACATCTTGGACAGGAACAGTGTTCATTCGCTTCTCAGTAAGATTGCTGTGATTTTAGGCTGTGTGGTGTCTGTGGGTGCTTTCACGGCAGGGAACTGCAATGTAAGTACAGTAGAATACCCTTGAGTGATTTTACTTCTTTTTTTGTATAAGCGCTGACAAATCACTACAAAAATTCTTAAAGGAATAGTTCACCCAAAAATGAAAATTGGCTGAAATTTAACTCACCCCCAGACCATTCAAGATGTAGATGAGCTTGTTTCTTCATCAGAACAGATTTTGAGAAATTTAGCATTACATCAGTTGCTCACCAGTGGATCCTCTGCAGTGAATGGGTGCCGTCAGAATGAGTGTCCAAACAGCTGATAAAAACATCACAATAATCCACAAGTAATCCACATGACTCCAGACAATCAATTAACATCTTGTGAAGCAAAAACCTGCATGTTTGTAAGAAACAAATCCATCAACTTCAAAACATTGTTTCTAAAATACTAGAATCCTTTATCCATTATATTGCTTTCTCCAGTGAAAAAGTTGTCTCCTGTTAATCTGGAGAGAAATATGTACAGATCAAGCACCACTTACAGAGTGAAAACAGTCCAAAACAGTGGATTTTGATGTGAGAGGACAACAGGGAATTAAGTTTTTCACTAGACGAAGCATTATTATGGATTATGGACACTTATTCTGGCCAGAAGTCACAGTTTAAAGTTAAAACACCTTAATAATGGGTTTGTTTATTACAAACACACACTTGCCTTCACAGAATGTTAATTAACTGAATTATTGATTATTGTGGTGTTTTCATCAGCTTGGAGTCTCATTCTGACGGCACCCATTCACTGCAGAGAACCCAATGCTGAACAAGTGGTGCTAAATTTCTTGAAATCAAACTGATCTATATCTTAAGTGGCCTAAGGGTAAGCAAATTTTTTTGCAGATTTTCATATTTGGGTAAATCATTAATTTAATAAAAGCATTCTCAGGTGAAATGGCCTTAACAAAAGAGTCTAACTCTTTCCTTACTTTCAGTGGCTTCACTCTGAGAAAAACAAACAAACAAAAACACAGATAAAAATAAAGATCCTTAACCATGTATATAAGATAACAGGTTGTATGACAACATTCATGTGAAGTCAATCATAGGTGGAGTCACAAAACAAACTTAATGCATAAACATGCTTTAATAACAAATGTAACTTTTTTATTATTGTTTTTATATTTAATTACATTTTGACTATACAACCAAATCACAAACTTCTGTATTATGTATCCTTGTTTAAAACAGAATTACCTGAAACATTCTCAATACTTACTGTACTCACATAGTTCTATGAAGTACCTTTATTCTTGGAAACTTTACATAACACAAAAGGTCCTTTACAGTTTGATATATTTTTAAAATGTTTTTCACATTAATTAAAAAAAAGGTTCACTTAAAGGTACTTTGAGAAATCCACAATGGTTCTAAAATGGCATCAGTGGGAAACACCTTTTTTTAGAGTGTGTAGTGAAATGACCAAATAGATATGAATAGACCTTGTTCCCTGTGTTTTCTTGCAGCCAGCAGAGCTGGTGTTGCTCCATTACCTGGGTGCTGCTGTGAGCTTTGTGTTTGTGTGTCTGTACATGACCATCCTCACCTCCCTCACTAGTAAATGTATGCTGACTGGATGTGAACGGGTCCTCTACCCTCTACGCATCGTCTCCTCATTTATCCAGATCACTGCCACCATCCTCTGTATCCTTTTATGCTCAAAATATTTTCCTTTTTTTTTTATTAATTATGGTTCAGTATGTATATGCTTACAAAAATCCAAAATGTCAGCAAGAATGAAATACAGGTGAGAAGGAAGAGCGGTTGTAGTTGAAGGTGTCTTTTTAGATATACACGGTCCCTAGCAATTTTATAGAAATAAAGTAATATTATTTTATAGAAATAAAGCAGACTCATTTAGGAAAACATTATGTAAAAATAGGTTAAAAAGGCTCAAAAAAGTGTTCAGATATGTGGGATTGATGTTTTAATAAGAAGTTGCATATGTTCACCAAGTCTTAAAAATACAGTAAAAGCTATTAGTTAAAAATGATTACAATTTAAAATAAGTATATGTTTTATACATTAATATAATTTAATTTATTCCTGTGATGCGTCATTATTTCAGTGTCACATGATCCTTCAGTAATCAGTCTAATATGCTGATTTGCTGCTCAAAAAAAAAAAAAAATTAAAATAAAAATGATTAAAGTTAAAAATGTCCTTTATAAGACTCATATCACTCAATTCTGTCATTTATATTACTCATCCTCATGCATTTCTTTCTTCTGTGAAACAAAAAAGGAGATATTTTGGAGAATGTTGATAAGCAGTTTCGGCACCCATTGTATTTTTTGGTCCCTGCCTGTTATTGTTACCAACATTCTTCGAAATATCTTCTTTTGTGTTCCACAGGCAGGTGTGGAGCTACATGAGGGTGCGTCATTGAAGAACTATCCCTTATAGCTAGTTATCAGATTTGTTTTTCCTCCATAACTCTTCTTTCATCAGATGGCATCTTCTTCATCCAGGAGGATTACTTCTTCAAGCACATCTCTGCTGTCTTTGAATGGTTTCTGTGCGTCAATCTGGAGCTCTATGAACTCAGCTACTCTGTGGAATTCTACTTTTTCTCCTCATCAATGCTTTCAGTGCTTTTAGCCAAGAAAGAAGAGAAACCACTCATTTTGTCTCAATGTTAAAAATCCTTCAGAACTTGATAGTTTTTCATTTTAGGTCCGTTATGGATCTTATAAACCATTTTAAATATAACCTCATTCAAACAGCAGCTCTACTCAGGGGACTTTTGAAGACTTGTAAAGGATTTGTACATACTTTTGAAGTTGTAATATAATGTACATACTCCTTGAGATAGCAAGCACTGAATTTACATTAGAGCAGGATACTCATTTTTTTTTCTCTCAGACTGGAGCAACAGGCACTTTGAATTTCTCAGTTTCTTTCTAACCATCTTTACTTTAAAAATACTACAATATTTGAACTCAAATCTAGATTTCCTGTGAGCAACCGTAACTTGGTCGGTGCATGGAATTTAAATGATTGTTCAGTGTTGACCTCACACTTTTAATCTAATCACTCAATCCCTTGATAATGTGGAAATCAACTGCTTGCAGGAAATGTTATTGTCAGAAATGAAAGTGTCATAAGATCTATGCAGAAAAAGATAAGAATAATCCATTCATAGTCACAGGTTTATCTCAAATTAAATTATTTTCCATTATCCCTTACTGTGTCTGAACTTCAAGACTCTAGATATAGAGGGAATTTAGCTGAAATGCTATGGATAAGTGGTCCAATTTACCTGAAACGACCTTCTATATGTTAGAAAGGGTCAAATTTAATCAAGTTTAACTCTTGATATTTGTGACATTACAATGCAAAAAGATTTGCTGTGTCAAAGCAAGCAACAAAGGGCTCAGTTTTCTGCCTCTGTATGATATTTTGTTGACATTTTATAGTTGTACAGGTACAACTCGTGTCTGCTTAATTGTTGGCATTACTATGACAGACTTTACAGCATTAATTTGTATGTATCAATATGCATGAATCAATTTGACTGCTGAAATTCAGTCTTTTTTGTAAATGCTACTTAAAATAATGTAGACACGTACCTCCTGTTGCCAAATGGCTAATAGAAAAGTTCCCTGGAATGTGAATGGTTTCACAACGTAATGGCCTGCAGGATGTTACCACACACTGGCATATAAAAGTCAAGAGTACAATAATTCAAAAGAAGCAGAAGCACTTGAAACACCTGTTCTGTGTAATTCTGACACACCCATTGTGTTTAACTAAGGAAATTCTTTCTTGCATGCAGTTTTTTAATTTCGCAATTCGTTGACACTTTCAGGTTTAATGGAGTAATCATCTAAAGTTTTCTTACTGCCATTTTTATTATTAAGCAATGTAGTCATCTATGTATTGGCCTACTGTGTGCTAGAAGAGTGACTTTGTTAAAGTTATGTACTTCAACTGCTATTAGACAAAGACACTGATGCAGCTGAGGACTCTGGACCTATGCTAAAGAATAGCGTTGAAATGAGTCCTAAAACCTGGAAACTAGTTAGCATTTTTGCACTCAAAATGTAAGGTGTGTGGCAAACACAAGCTCAAGATATTTACACTTTTTATTATATGACATAAAATGCATCAGTAATACCCAACTAGTGATTTTTAAGCGTCTTGAAGGCAGTTGCTAACAAGTAGACAAATGGGACAAAAAGGGTTTTCAGGGACATTAAACAGGAAAACTCATCTACTCACTAGTCCGCTTTTACAGTTTTGTTTTGTTTATAATTGTGCTCTAAAGAGTTGTCTAAAGCTTAGTAATGGTGACGTTGAAGCTTTACAACCCATTATGTAGTTTGCTGTGGTTTACTCCTGGTGACTGTATTTAATTTATAAAAGCTGTGCTCATTTGTGAAGATTATCTTGATAAGGGAAATGTTTTATTGGTCTCAGAGCTTATTTTCTGCAACAATCCAAAAGCCAATGGAAAACCGGGGCGATGCTACACTCTTAAAAATAAAGGTGCTTAAAAGGTTCTTCACAGCGATGCCATAGAAGAACCACTTTTGGTTCCACAAAGAACCATTCAGTCAAAGGTTCTTTAAAGAACCATCTCTTGCTTATCTTTTTATAATCCGAAGAACCTTCTTTCACCACAAAGAACATTTTGTGAAACAGAAAGATTCTTCAGATATTAAAGGTTCTTTATGGAACCATTTAGACAAATCAAGGTTCTTCTATGGCATCATGAAGCACCTTTATTTTTAAGAGTGTAACCTCTAGTTTGGTCTACAGAAACACATGATAACTGCAGAACTATATTAGTTGATCTTAAATCAACACTGTAACCTTTTCTGCATTTAAAATGTTACCAAATAGCCTTTTTGTTTTATCCCAAATCACTACGGTACATTTATAATAAGTGATTATTTTAGGACTACTGTAGCCTGTTCGGGTCGTCACCGCTGCGGAGTAACACATACCTGCGTGTACCGCCACAGACATAAACTTGGAGAAGTAGCTCCGGTTAGAATGTTCTTCCGCGGGATGCGTGCAGTTCTGTTTATTAACCGCTAGTGCCGCTTCTAGTACCCGTTCAAAAATACACTGGGAAATTTGTTCATGCTTATGGCAACACCTAACATAATTGTTCAACTTTCAGGTAGGTTTGAACTCAAGAGAAGAAAGAAACGGGGGAAAATTTCAAATGTTAATGCAAAGCACATAACCTTTACTTTGAAAGAAGGTAATATACATCCTAGAATTACAGATAATAAAGATACATTATGAGCAAAATAAATTCACAATGAATATCCTCTCTTCTTTCACTGATCCAAAAATGTTTACAGTATCAATGAGGGGAAAATGGTAGCAAACCTAAAAAGCATGTATGTCCAGGCATTCACTGAATACACTGTATAAAGAAAAAGAAAAAAAAAGCAAGCAGTAGTCCACACTGCTAAGAACCTCAAAAAGTAACCGAAAGAAAACACGAGCTTGATTTTCACGGTGTTCCTCTCACTACATAGTTCAACTGCAATGCATAAATCATAAATAGATGAAGGGGAGAAACACAACTGTTAGACAGGTCTACAAGCAAGATGCCACAATTCCAGCATAGCTGAAACAATAAATGACCACTCCTCCAAATTCCTAACTTGGAGCGAGAGCAAAAGTAATCCTTTACAAACCTTTAAGATAGTCAGTCTGCAGGCGCCTCTGCAATCACTTCTCATGCCAAACACCTCCAACCACAGCATGTTAAAACAGTTTGGGCCCTTAAAACGTCCGTGTGGATTTAGTTGTGGATTTATTTGTTCATCTGACGGTGAGAAACACTTCATGGCGTGACGCGTGAGAGAAAGAAAGGTTAAAGCAAAGAACGGTAAGTCTCTTATCTAAGCCTTAGAACCTCTTCAGCTAGGTAAGTCTCGGTTAGTCCTTTAAATGACTAAAATGATAACATCAGTAAGATCTAGCTCAACTCGTATAGCTTTATCTGATGCGGTCCTCTCCGAGGTCTAAACAAGCAGACATCCCCTGATCCACACGGTAACGGTGCTCATCATTTCAGGCTGGAGAGCACTACATTTACATATTTGACTTTTTTTTTTTTTTTTTGCTTTTCGTAAAAAGGAAGGACACTACAGTAGTTGACAACTCAAAAGTATTAATGTGATGCGAATTTGAAATTTTATAAACCTACAATGAATTGAAATGAGTTTTCTTCAAACTGAATACATGTTCTTTGTTGTAGAGCCACTTTTGCTTGAGGTGTCGTCATGTGACTGGTATCCGATGAGGGTTTTGCTTGGGAGACTCAAACGCTCTTTGTATTGTTGGCTAGAGGGGAAGAACAACAGATTTCACTGTCACGATGAAGTCTTCGGTACAGAAACGGCTAGATATCAGCATGTTTATATCAAACAAACATTTCAGCTTGGAATTAATAACTTTGTAGTCAGTACGATATATATATATATTTTTTTTTTTAAGAAATTAAGGCTACGTCCAGACGAAGTCAGAGCTTCGTGTGGACAGGGCCTAATACTCAAAGGACGTATTAAACTGATTAAACGTGACAGTAAAGACAATTCTATAAAAGATTTATATTCAAACTTTCTCTTCATCAAAGGATTACAAAACTTTGAAAAGAAATGTTTCTTGAGGAGCAATTATTTCTGAAGAACCATGTGACACCGAAGACTATTCAGCTTTGCATCACAAGAATAAATTACATTTTAAAATATATTAAACTAGCAAATAGTTATTTTAAATTGTAAAACTCTTCATACAAATACAAATAAATGCAGAATGTTCTTTCAAAAGTATCAAAATATCACACTCCGGTAGTACATACATTTGATCTGTCCTTTTAAATTCTTTAATGTGTGGACTGTAGAAAGTAAGCAACATACCCTATCGTCATGATAGCATCCCTGTTTTGGCAGTTGCCCGTCCAGATGGATATTTTATCCCCCTTTGGCCTGACGTTGACCACAGCTCCACACACGTCTTCACTGGCTTCATCAAAGGACTCTCCGATTAAACACAACAGCTGCAGTACAGACAGTCAATATGAAGTTGACCACTAATCCATGTGAAAACGTGAGCAAAAAAAAAAAAAAAGCAAAAGTCTTACTGTCTCCATCCAGTAGCGGTCAAGGTCATTGTGTCGTTGCTGTTTGTTGAGGGTCATTAACCACCTTCCACCGAGTTTATTCCTGTCATCCTCCCACATGGGTTTAATACCATCCTGAGACAATAATCAACATTAACCTGGATATCAGCATTTTGTCATTTTTGCAAATTGCTAACATTCATCTTTTTATCAGCATGCAGATAATTAAAACCACACGTGGCCAGACTGAGCGATGCCCACAGAAACTCAAAAATGCACCTGCTTTGCAAATTTTTTTTTTTTTTGTTAATAATCATCCACAGATTTCAGTTTTGCCATATACACACACTTCCTGATCTTACCTTAAATAAACTGTAGTCACAGCCAAATCCAATCTTACTGGGCTGCTGTATGTGATTGTATAATCTGAGGAGTCAAAGGAATGGTCAAAAGTCAACTTTGTTAAAAGATAAAAAAAAAGGGATGATAATGAGATTTCAATATATGACAAGGGAAAAACACTTACGCCCAGAAATCTTCCACTGTGTCAAATTTGGAGATGAGACGCAGATTTTCTGTCCAACTTTTGCTCTTGTCATTTTTGAAATACCAGAGAGCCCATCTGCAGGGACGCAAAAAAGCACAGTGAGCATTTTGGGTCATTCATATAATATTCATGCAGAAGCTCTCAAAGAGATGACTCATACTGTCCTGTTAACCAATGGAAAACCATGGCTGCTCTACAAAAATTAGAAATATTACATGTTACAGTATTATTTATTATATAGTATAGTATACACTGATCATGTGATTCTCTGACCAGATGGTAAGCAGCTGAAATGATGCAGAAACTCAAGTTCTTTAGTTCATCTTGAATCATGTTCGAGAACACGATCATTAGTTTTCACACAAACTCATGGAGTTGTCACTAAAACTAATACCAAGTCATTCTTAAATCTCAATTCATGCTTGTTTTTCAATTAAAATTTTCAATCTAATTGTTCTACTGATAACTAATGATAAAAAGTGTAATAGGAAAAAAAGGATCTAAAAAATGCAAACAATAAGATTAATTTTATTTAGCAAATACACGTTAAATTTACAATGTTACAAAAGATTCCCGTTTCATATAAATGCTGTTCTTTTGAGCTTTCTATTTACTAAAGAATCCTGACCACACTGAAGACTGGAGTAATGATGCTGAAAATTCAGCTTTGAATCACAGGAATAAATTACATTTCAAAAATACATTAAAATAAAAACAATTATTTTAAATAGTAATAGTATTTCACAATATTACCATTTTAACTTAATTTTGATCAACTTAATGCAGCCTTGGTGAGCATAAGAAACTTCTTTCAACAACATCTAGAGCATAAAAGAACAAAAGTGAATTTTCACCTTCAACAATGTTTCATTCTATCCCGAAGTACAAAAGAAAAAAGGCAGAGAAACAATGCAGCTCCACTAAACAAAAACTGCTTTTGTTATCAGTCATATAAGAGATTGATGAAACCAGCAGAGAGAGCTGGGTATCTGTCACTGACCTGTGGTGAACTTTGAACTTTTGGTTATCTATCTACAAACTAGAAGAAAAAAATAAATGAAGTAGAATGAAAATGTAAAAATGGACTGCCATACAAGCTGAAATGTGAATGCTACACTAGTCTATACTCTATCTTTCAGTAGACTGAGAGACAGATTTCATAATGAACGAAGGTCCTCACAGATCTAAATGTCACAGGAATAAGCCAAGGGCAGTGAAAAGGCAGAAAGGGGTGGAATGAGACAGCTCAACATGTGAGCTCAGCACTTCCTGCAGCATGCTGGCGGACTGCCACCGCATCGCTCATATGACTTTTGAGCTCAGAATGACACTAAACACTACTGCCACCTAAAATATAACTCTCTACACACCATGTCTCACAAGACTAGATTTATATATTTATATTATCTTCTTAAGTAAAAATTTAAGCCAAAAGGCAAAGAAAACAAAAAGTTATTTTTGTTTTTGCTTACAAAAAGTGTTCCCGTCGCTTCATATAACTCAGTTTGCACGTCTGATGGCAGATGGAGTATTCTGATGATGACTTTCATACCTTTTATGGACCTTGACACTGTTATTTACTTGACCGTCTATGGGACAGTCACAGGCCTCCCGGTTTTCATCCAAAATATCTTAAATTGTGTTCCGAAGACGAACAAAGCTTTTACGGGTTTGGAATGACATGGGGGTAAGTGATTAATGACAAAATTTTCATTTTGGGGTGGAGTATCCCTTTAATAAATATTGCCTAGAAAATTGGTAAATTAATTCCAATTTCCAGTTCATTTTTATTTTTTTTATGCTCCTCATATTCACCATCATTTAATAAACATAGCATCATACTGGCTACAAGGCTGCTCTTTAGATATTGGTAAAGATCTCTCCATGGCTCCAGGATGACTGGATCTCATAGACAACTAATGCACTAGGACTGAATTAAGTTATCTGTGCTCAGTAGGGATGTGACGAGATCTCGCGAGATCCGATGTGTCTCGCGAGAACGGACTGGTCTCACGAGAACGTGATGATATCCTTGGCTTGCAAAACATTTTGCAGTGTTTACATTAGAGCTGAACAATAAATCATTTAAAGACTGCGATTGCTGCATATAATTTAATTAAAATAAAAGTTTAATTTCATAAAGTACAAGTTGATTTCAAAATGCACATACATTTTTTGCCTTTTTTTGTGTTTTTCAGTTGAATAAAAGACTTTTTCATCGAGGATTTCTTCAAAAATGTCTAAAAATCTCATCTCGTTCTCATGAACCCAGTCTCGTCTTTCGTCTCGTGGGATAAGTGTCTCGTCACACCCCCAGTGCTCAGTACAGCATGTGTTACAGATGTGTTGCATTGGGAACATCAAATAAAACTACACAAAGAAGAGAAATGAATTTACCTGTTTTGCAAAGGGTGTTTGATGTACTGCTCAGGACTTGTCACAGCACTCGTAGGACTATCAGCACGGCCTTCTTCATTTTCAGTTCCTCGCTACATAAATGCAAAACAGAGACAAATTTCATTTCCAGTAACTTCAAGTTTCACTTCATTAAAAGCGACAGAGCAGAGAAATTTCCACAACTATTTTACAATCCCTAGACAAACCCAGACTTTTCCATGATGGTGGAAAAACGGATTACAGAAAGTTCAGGGTCGGTCCACACAATCACCTCCCCGACACCTTCAACTGCCCTACAGTGCATTTTGCACACCTGCCAGCCTGGGTTCACTGCTAAAGGTGCTCTAGGATAATCTGAGATCTCTGGATAAGTACGTTAGCAAAGATACTAAATGGAAACAGCTGTTGCAATAGCAAACTATCGGCTTCTAAAGCCCTGGACATCAGACAGACTGACTGGATCTGCAGGCCTGTTACCAAGACCACTAACTCGATCACAGAGTGTAGCTCTGATCACACACTGACTATAGAGTTAGTAGTAAGTCTAAAATTTCCAGCTCAGTTTGGAGTCATACACCCTCTACTGTCGGCTACGGTACAAGCTTCTCTAAACACATGCTCACTTATTTCAGCAAACAATGGCTTTCGTGCTATTTACGGAGTCAAACTACACGGTAATGCAGTCGTGCACACTGAAACGTCACATTTAATTGAAATAATTAATTAATGAGCGTATGGAGCAGCCACGACGGAGCAGCCACGACGGAGCGCGCTAGCCGATCACTGCTAGCCATGAACACACGTGTCCAGATATCTGCAGATCTGATCTCATCACGTCGAGCCGAGAGAAAACCCGTCAACATCCACCCTAAGAGCGTGAGGGTATCATTCCGCCGATCCGCAGTGACCCGTTAACGGGTGTGAGGGCTGATGAATCGCCGTTGTCCGAACCCTCCCTGTCTCTGAAGTCACCAGCAGCGGTGGCGCCCCGAAACCCCACTGAACGCATGAAGGACACCTCCAGCTTTTACCAGTGCTGCTCACGGTTTAAACACGTCTCGCAGACAACACAACAGACGCCGCTTTACCATTTCTGGTCGCATTGAAGCCCTAAATGAAAGAAGCGCGCTCCCTCTTACCGGCTCCGAAGTCGCCATCTTGCCTGTGAAAAATCTTCTGACCGTTGGACGCTGCTGCGTCACGCACGCGCTCAGAATCTACGGAAGCTGGCTGGGCTCACGCGCGCTGGACGCGGGAGACAAAAACGCTATTTTGAAACATACTTTTAAAATCAATAGAAACCTAAAATCGTGCTGTGTATTTGGAAGGAAACAAGTGTAATGATGTTTAATGCAACAACAACA
The DNA here is from genome assembly GCF_018340385.1 of Cyprinus carpio. Lineage (NCBI taxonomy): Eukaryota > Metazoa > Chordata > Actinopteri > Cypriniformes > Cyprinidae > Cyprinus > Cyprinus carpio. The sequence continues at coordinate 11,577,866 of NC_056609.1, read as the reverse complement.
ATAATAAAGTATTTATTTATTTATTATAACTAATAAAATTCAACTAAATACAAAAATAAGGTCAAAATAATCTTATTGTATTGCAAACAAATGCTAATATTTGAATGATAAAGAATACTTCCTTTAATTTTTTATTGTATTACAGTAAAGAAAAGCACCATTAATGCCAACTGTGAAAGAGATGTCCACTATTTACTTCAGTTTTGCTGGACACTAGTTAGCGCATTAAAATAAGTATACTTACCACATATTTGGGAAAAAATACAGCATACTAGCATAATTGAGACTTTTCTGTAAATGTCAGTATAAGCCTAAGTATACATTTAATCTCTAATCAATACATTAAAGTTGGATTGAAATTATGTATACTATTTTTAGTTTTAAAATAAGTAGGTCTATACTAATAGCACTGGAATAAGCTACTTTTTTTTGCAAGGTAATCATACAATATTCACTATATTTGGTGAATATTACCTGAAGACAATCCTGACAAGTTATTCAGGGAAATTCGATTCTTGAGTTTTGCAGACAGATGCAATGGAAATTTGATAGAAACTTAAAACATGGGCGTTATAGGGTCATCTGAGGATGCACACAAATTCTGTCCATAGAGGGCACTAGAAACTGTTTGTTGATTTTGAAATGCACTATTTTTGTTGGAGTTACGGAGTTCATACTCCTGACAAACTGTAAGCTCTAACTCTGGTGTCATGCCATAATGAACTGTCCTATAGATATAAGACAACCAGGCCAGAACTCATTATTCAGTCAGTTTAGTATAAGTGCAACTGTAACTGCAACTGAGAGCGAGTTCTCCCAAATTCCAGGTCATCTGATTATTCTGCCAGGAAAATCACTTTTTATGACAACACAGTTAGGGAATTGATATTCCTGAACACATTTGGCAGATATGAGCCAAATACATATTTGAGCATGGTCCAAACTGACTAACGTTCAAGATATTTTCAAAAATCTATTAAAAATATCTGATGTTCTTGAAAATACACAATATAAAATATATGTGGGATGGAAATACTGTTGACATGCAGAGTAATAATAATACTACATGACTCCTCTTATACTTTGTCACTATGTCCTGTGTAGAATGTGTTAGATAGATAGCAATGTGTCTGGGTTGTGAAAAACTGCTATTTGGGTGCATATATATATATATATATATACAAGAGCTGAAACATCATCCAGAAAACGTGCAAATGGAAAAGCCTCACACTTCACATGTGCTGTACAACTACTGTGCATTTTATTTTCTCAAAAGCTGGTGTTTCTTTCCTTGACAGATCATTTCAAGTCACAAAATGAACAGGTCTTCAAGTCATCATATGCTCTTGTTTGTTTTGTAGGTAAGAGGAGGTTTAAAATTCTACATTATAACAGTGCCCATAATGGCTTACATTCAAACTTAAAGCTGAAGTGTGTAATTTTTTTTCCAATGTTAAAATAACTCTAGTTCAATATTCAGATTAAAAAAAAAAGTAAATAAGCCAATGGTAGGTTTAATTCCCCAAAAATGTAACATCTGCATCTCTGAGCTGCAATCAAATCATTGGTTGAGATAATTGCATTGGATTAATCAATCAATCGATTTGCCTGACTATCTGAGAAAACTGCCAGAAAATAGTCATTATTATTAATGCAGTTTTGTCTGATGATGCTAGTGGAGCAGAAACTACACACTTCAGCTTTCATTCAACATATACAGACGAGAACTGTCAAGATGATAATATACATGAAAATGTTGTAAGGGAAACCTTTCCATTTTATAAAACATAACGTAAATTAAAATTCTGGAGAATTTAATTGGAAGACAATGCAAAAATCGTAGAAGCTTGTGTCCAAATTACATGGGAGACCTGAGAAAAGAGGGAAAATACAACAACAAAAAAAAGAGGAAAAACATGCAAGAGACGCCTAATGTGCATATATTAACTTAAAAAGGAATGTCACTTTTTTTTTTTTTTTTTTATTAGACTGTTGCAATGAGAGCCATGTTAAATCATCTGAACTCAAATAAGATCAAATGAGCCAAATCTAACAAAACGAGTTTATAGTATAATAAATCAATTATAAATCTACTGTAATTTACACAGAAATGCAGTTTTTTTTTTTTTAACTAGCGAGACAAAAAAACAACCCATAATTCACATAAAACAAGAGCTTGGAAAACAATAGCTTAGAAAAATGCATAAAATCAGTGAGCATTGAATCGAATTGCATTGGTAATTCCCTTAGGCTTATCTGATGTTCATAGTGCTGGCATTTCAATGTCAGTCAATTACCATCAGGGGACTGTGAGGTCATAGTTTTATTTGTGCCACATAAAGTCAAGAGGAAAAACACTCAATAATATAGCATGATCTAATGATATTCAAGCTGAGTAAAACATTCAGCACCGGCCAAAAAGAAAGATCCAGAACTAGCGAGTCACCTACATGAAATTTGTCAATGCTAGGGGACTCTGGTACTATGAATAAGCACCACTGATGAGCACCTTCCCTGAGCTATATACAAACTCAACTCAGGGTTACAACATCGTCTTCTTTTTGTTACACATGATGGTTTTACACAAAAACAACAGTATCATTGTTCAGCAAAAATAGATTTAATTGAAGAGACAGTAGCGTGAACGTACCCATGCCACTCTGTGACTTCAAGTTCCCCAAAACATAGGTTCACATTGGGTTACTGCTGAGCTTTTCTATCTTTGTCGCAGCTAGAGTACTAGTTGAAACACATTTTCAGAGACAATGTGTAACATTTCTCACAACCTACATGCCAAGATGTTGTTTCAAGTGCTGAAGCACAGCATTTTGGGTGTACGATGGTTCTGAACACTGACGTACACTCTTTAGCACCATAAAGATGAAATTAACAAGACATTTCTTAGCCATATGTTCACTTTAACCCTCATGTAAGAGTAATGTAAACCTTTCTTTTGAGCCAATATCTTGACTAGGCCTCTGGATACATATGCAATTACAAAGTCATAAAATTGATCTTTTCATTCAATGCACCTAAATAAAACCAAACGTACATGTGTATAAAAATGCACAGACACTGATCCACCCCAGCCCTCGCACCAAAGAATGTTGATTTCAAATAAAAACATCTCAGGAGGTGTCATGGGATCTCTTTAGAAGCACCAGTGAAAAACATACAGTAAATTCGTTCTAACATAACACGCTTGAATTTGTATAAAATGATTAAGCTATTTCAAGTCATGTTTCAACCTCTTTGGGAGTTAAAAAAAGAAAAAAGAACTCAAAATTTGGGACCAAATAATATAGAATTTTACATAAGTGCCAGAAATTAACCAGTTTGGACACGTTGTCAAAATGCAGCATTAACCCTTCCATGATTATTGCTTAAATATGCAAAGTTTCATAATCATGATACCAAAAACGTGACTATAGATAGATACTTGATGATGAATAAAGCAAACGTGCATATTGGAAACTTCAAAGGTCAAGTTGGTCTGAAGATACAAAGTGCTTTTTGAAAGGATGCCATAGCTATGTCTCATATTACAGTGTTGGGGAAAGTTACTTTTAAAAGTAATGCATTACAATATTGCATTACTGCATAAAAAAGTAAGTAACTATTGCATTAGATACTTTTTATGGAGAGTAATGCATTACGATACTTTTGTGTTACTTTTTGTCACTTGTGCTAGGCTTGCTTATTTGTTTGTTAATAACAAAAACCTCAAAAGTTAAATTTTTGGCAACTGTAAAGGCCATTTCACACCAAAAGGGAAACTAATAAGCCTCTGGAACTCCCAGTTTATCTCAACACGTGGACAGGAGAGGTGTCAGTTTATTTATTTTTAAAAAGTAACATATTTTGTTACTTTACTAGTTACTTGAAAAAAGTCATCTGATTATGTAACTTGTGTTACTTGCAATGCATTACCCCCAACAATGTCTTACAATGCTGGAACAATGTACCTTCATACCTATACAAAAAACTGATGTAAAGTTCCTGTTTTGGTCAATATTGGTCATTTAAAATTACTGCTACAATGGCATCATAAAATAGCAACTACCGAGTGTCGGACAAGACAGCACCCAAGGCTGAGACGAGAATACGGAATTCACATTTGACAATGTCAATTCGGAGTGTTTACTACACACATCATTTAAAGGATGACATACTCCTATTGCAGTAAACAGGCTTGGAACCGAAATTAAATTACAAAATAGTCTTGAAAATGATCAGAATAAATAATCACATCTTCTATGCACTAATTTCATCTATATGTATAAAACCAGTTTTATAACATCTGTTCTGAGCACCATCTCTTTACAACAAAAAAAAACACAGACATACACACCAAAACTCACAGTTAAAAACCCATAAACGGTAGTCTATTTCTTCGTAAAAGCTGAGATGAAGAGCACAACTGAAGAAGAGCATGGGCATGAAAGGATGAGAACTAGCTGAGGTAAGGCATTAGCTAGACAAGCACAGAGAATTTCACGTCCAGCGGTTGTAAGGCCCAGTGACGTGCGTGAGGGAGTAGGGCGCTGACATGACGACGCCGTCGCGCGGAACTGTTAGCGATTGACGGGTTGGAACCTGAAGCTTGTGTCTCTCTTCTGGATAAGTCGCGTTTTCGCTCTCTGTATCCCAATCCATCTCCTTTGACCTGTTGTTGAGTCCCAGACGCTCGGCTTCCTCTTTCTCCCTGGCCTTCTCGGCCATTTTAGCCTCATACTGTTGCAGGCCGTGGCCTGGAGCGTTCAGGCTCTTGTGCTGGTAGAAGACCAGGGAGATGCGGGTGGGATGCGTGCGGTTGGGCCGCAGGATGGGCGTGGTGGCGTGCAGTTCCCGTCGAGCGCATTCGATCAGGATGGAGCCGTGGGAAGGAGCCACCGCGACCCCGCCGATGTTCCTGTCGAGGAAATTGTGCTCGCTGTCCGACCACACTTCCTCCACTGGGGTCAGGGGTCGCGGCGTAACTGGAGGGTTCCGGTGGTCCTCCAGGTTCAAGCGACTGTGGAGACCCTCGGCCGTGGGCGGGGAGAGCGGGGTGGGAGCTGCGCCGCCCTGGAAGCACCGCATCTCCTCAGGCTCGGATTTGAACGAGGGAGAATATTTCGAACTGGTTCTCAGAGGATCGTTCGGATACGAGCTCCTGAACGGTTCAGACATGTGCCTGATGTTCTCGAGCCCATGTCTATGAGAAGGAGAGCCATTGCTGTGGCCCGTTCCTCCTGGGAGATCATGCGGTCGAGGGGACTCTGGGTGTGTGGACATGCCAAAGCTGGAGGCCACAGGAGGAGTGCGGCATGTGTTACTCTGGTTGTACGGGACAGTAGAGCGGAAGTTTGAGAATTGGTCTCCAATGCCTGGAACACCAGATAATCGCATGCTGGAACTTAAATTACGAGTATCCTTTTCCAAACATGGTGAATGTTCAACAGAGGTTTGTTTGAAACCTGTGGACAAAACAATAATAATAATAATGCAGATTAGTGAAGTGCCCAAAAGTTTCCTTGAATAAATCAGTGGCACAACAGCCCCTATTTTATGATCTATTCTCAAGAGAAATTTATATTTAATTTACAATGTGAATTAAAATAATTCCCATTACATATCCATCATGTGTCCATGTTTTATAATCTCAGTGGTTATTTTTGGCTACTAAAAGAAACCTATTCTTGAAATTTACTTTTGGTTTATGTCTGGTTTCAGGAAATAGTAAAACGTGAAAATTCTATTAAAAACTGTACTAAAAACTGAAAAGTTTTTTCTTCGCATTTTAGAAAAATTGTGCTGCCAGTAGTAGGTCACTTTGCTAAGAAACACTACATGTCTGCGCACATCTGCATTCCTATAGATTCAACAAATAAGTATGCACATCACCATTTTCACGAATTAATTTTTGTTGTTTACACAGAGACGAAACTGTATCATTTTTAAAAACTTGCACCTTGAAACCCGTTTGCATTACCAGGCTTATTGTGTAAACAGATGGCCAAAATGCATAAGAAATGTTGTTTTAGTTGAAAATGGTGCAGTGTATATGCCCCTAAACCAGGGGTTTTTAAACCGTTTCTGGAGCCTCCCCAACACTACACATTTTGAATGTTCCTCCAACTTCACACCTCCACACCAAAAACCCTGCCTGAAAACAACTTGTACACATCAAGAAAATGGCATGCCTCTTAAGAAGGAAGGCTGAACTGGATATACCTTTAAGATGCTCGTTCTTCACTTTCACAGGAGTGCCCTGCTTACTGTGCAGGCCGCTTAGTTTCTCAGCATGGGCTCTTTTAGCCTCCATCCTTCTCTTGCGTGCCGATTTGACAGGCTCGGCCAACATCCTCACCTCTCTTGGGAAAGCAGAGAGGACTTGCAGTGCCCCAGATTTTATTTTGGCCCACTGGCCCTCAACATGGCCAAACTCATCCGTGTCAGAGATCTTGTAGAGCGGCAGGACGTGCAGCTGCTCGTCTTCTGGAATGTTCCGCACTGCACGGTTATCCTCCTTGGTTAAAGTGCATACCTGCAGTTCACATGAGGCAAGTGCATATTACCTTAGATGTCAGAAAAGGAAAAAAGAACGCATTAGAAGGACATCGACATTGGACGTGAGACTCACCACAGTGCTTCCATTGGTCATGTTATGTGTGTCTTTGTGGGCATGAGCGCAGAAGTCCACACATGCAGTCACACCAGAGAACGGCCGACCTTCAGTCCTGCCCAGCCGACAGTCCTGCCCCTGCTGCTCCTGCTCCACCTGACAGGTTACTGATCGTTACCATACTTTCTTTACAAATGTACACAGAGCTTAGTTTGCTTTATCTTGCCTGCTATAGAAATATCAACATAATCACGAAATCAACAAACTTAGCAAACATTTTTACTGTTGAGCTCTGCTTAAGAGCAGGTTTAACATTGTGACAGATTGTGACATTTTGATTGTCATTCCTACCTGGTTCTGAAAGGACACAGGGGCAAGTTTCTTGTACACGGGGGCCAACTCTGATGCCAGATTCTGCAAGTTTTTATCCAACTTCTCCTCCTAACCACAACATCAAACATTATTGTAGTTTGAAAGATGAAATAAAATGACAATAAAGCATATATACTCTGCCTTTCAAAAAATTTGGGATGGTATGATTTTTTTTTCTGTTTTTGAATAACATCACTTATGCTCAGCATGGATGCTGCAAGGATTTACTTGATTCAAAAATACAGTAAAAACAGTAATAGAGTAAAATATTATTACATATTATTATTATTAATATTATTAGCTTGTATGAAGAAGATGCAGCAGAGTATACTGTCTGCTGTACTTTACACAGCATTGTTCCACCACTGTAAATCAGACACTTGAATCGGCTGAAAGTGTATAATAATGAGTTAGCATTGAAACGAATGATAATGACTCAATGCTCAATGACACATGCTCAATTTCTACTCATATTTTGAACCTGATCAAACTTTGTATGGGGAGGTTTTGCAATAAAACAAACATCAGTCATGCAACCTGTGTTTTCTGTTAACTGTTTTACTTAGTGCCACTAGAGGGCAACAGGTTAAACTGGCTCAGGTAAACAAGGTAATTCAGGTAAGCTCACACAGGATACTCTCACCAGAGTTGTGCATCTCATTTAAAGCCACGATGGCTTGTTGGCAGGATTTTGAAAACCAGCATGTAATTCTTTCATAACAGAGCATTTCTTCACACATTTCTAGTGGACTGAGAATGTATCTCCTATGAGCCCATCTAATGCTCACCTCCCCAGGATAGTCTCCCTGCAGTCTGAACTTCCGGGGCGTTTTGCTGCGTGCAAACTTGCAGCCATTGAAGTACATACTCCAGGAGCAACCAAACGAGAAAGAGGCACCGCAGGTCTCTGGATCCAGACCCTGACACGCACAAGTGCGACTAACAGGAGAGAGGATGAAGGTAAGGTAAGTTACAGTGCTATAATATAATACAATATTATATAAAATTTGCTGGTGGTGCTTTTACATGCATGGAAAATGTGGAATATATATGCATTAAAATTATTAATGCATTTAACGCACCCCAAAAGGGGCCCACACCTGTTATGCATCTTGCATTGCATTGCATGACGAACATGATGGAGGGCAATGACTCACTGTGTGATCAAGCCTATCCAGTTATATGCAACCTAAAAATTCAAGGATATGAGGGCAAAAAATGCCTGCATGGGTTTTTGTCTTATATTTCTATCATATGATATAGTTTAGCAATATCACATGAGTAAGTTTTTTTTCTTGCCAAATATCTTTACAACTGAAAATGTGAAATTGTATACAGTAGTTCAATAAACAATAAGTTAAAACTCTTAAATATTAGATACAATATTGTCTATTTTGCTCAATTTCACCAATGAAAATAGTTCAAACTAAGCCCCAGCAGAACTGTTGTGCATCTCCGAGCAACACACAGTGGTGTTTTGTTACTTAATGAATCTGCATTTTTCTTACAGCTCATTAATACCCATTTACTATCATTATTTATGGAATGCTGAATCAAAATATTTCTTTCTAAAGCTACTTTTTGTAATGTTTATTCAGTGCTTTTATCATCTAATGCAATAATGAGTTTAAATTTTCATTTGGGTGGTAATTTTTTTTGGTAACTTTTATGACAGAAATAAAGTTTTCCATTAAGGAGCAGTATTTGTCCCCCGGAAGTGATTTCCTGCAGCATAATCTTATCTTTGTATGGCTAATTTTGTAATAATTACCTTATTTAAATATATCTCTTGCCTTCTTATGTCAAATATGTAAATGTAATTAATTCATTACATCAATGAGAATTTGTTGCCAAAAAATGATCAAAATCAATAATGAATTAGTTTATTACTATTTAATGTGTTATAAAATCAAGATTTCCACTTAGTTTATGATGAGAGAAATTAGTGGAACTGCAGAACTTTCCCTGGTGACTAATCTAAACGTCTTTGATTGGCCATCACATTCATGTTCTCAATAGACATGTGGGTTATTATTTATAATGCTCAACACACATTGTTGTTAGCAGATCTGAATGTAATGCTGCAGTCAATACTCACGTTCACATTTCACTTTAATCGTAAGTCTTTCAGTTAAATCAAGCAGTTTAGTTTAATCATTTTAGTTCAGTTTTTGTGCCCTCATGTCTAGAATTCTTTTTCATTTTGGTGACATTTTTGCCCAAGATAATTTCAGACCCTGCTTTTTACTAATCCAGCCTGGTCTTTTCAGCAGTGACTGTACACTTACAAAATGATGGTGTGAAGGAGTTTAAAGAAAAGTACTCATGCTTCACAAACACTTCATCAAGAACAACCTCCAAATGTTCTTTTGTATTTGTGTGAGGGAGTTTGTACGTGAATCATTCCCACACACTCTGTCCGTATGTCACTTGTGACTCACTCTTCATTGAGGGCACAGCGGCGGCTAGTGGGCGAGCCATATTTGCAGAGAGTCTGTGTGAGCTCCTGGTACAGCCTGTCAGCCATACTGCGTGGGATCCCCTCCCAGGCCAGGATGAGAATGACTACCACTGCGTTCTGACAGCAGTGACCAGCACGCTGCCGCACAAGACACAGCAACTTCTCCTCCTCACTTCTTCGACGTATGATCTGCAGAATTGAACACATGTGCACACAGTATATGAAGGAACAGACATTCTGCAAGCTCTTTGCAGACTGCTAGTTATTTAATCAGGTCACTCACCCACTTGGCGATTGGGCAACCTTGTGAGCTCCGCCCTTCTTTGCCAGTATACACAACAACCTCCACACGGACTGCATTGCCTTTCTCGCCATATCTGTGATGAGAACAGTGCAGTGAGTTGTGTGTGTGTCAAGCACTACAACACGGGTTTTCAAAAGTACAGCATTTTTTAATGTAAAGGACCCCCAAATATGACGATCCCTTTGCAACAGACCTCCCTTCATAAAATATAAAGGTACATATATTTTTATGTATAAAGACTCTTTATACTGTGTAAAAAAAAATTAAATGTGATTTTATATAGATATTAAACTGTCACTGTATTGAAGCCAAATGAGTTAATTATTCCCACCCACTATTACACAAATTTTAGATGTATAAATCTGAATAGAAACATTTTTTTTCTAACTATGTTAAGATTTGTGTTTCTTACTGTTAAGCATAAAGGGAATGAAGAACAGATCCATCATGATATGCAAATAAATGCAAAAATGAACACCAATCACAATTTAGTATTCAAATATCATGACATCATCCTCATCAGGTGCATTTTGAATGGTGGGCATTTCAACAATATAACCCACACAGGATTTTCAAACTTTAATCTTACATTTAAAAAATGGACTGAAATAATCTACAAACCAAACAAATGTTTAAATGGAATCTGTATATTAAGCAAGTATAGAATTTAATTAATTACAGAAGTGTAATATTTAGGATTAGGGGTCTGAAACAAACTCTAACTAGAAGGTTTGAGAAATATCAATATAATGCTTCTTTGCAAACACGGTACGTGTAGTACTTTTGATTGTGGGACTTAAGGGAAATAGTATCATCACAACATAATTCTGCCATATCTACCGCAGTTCAGTAGTAACCTCTGCGGTAAGAGTCACTCTATGGGCCCCTTGAACCCAGTTATAGGCTTCCTGTTTCAGCTTCTAGAGAGAATGAAAGTGTGTTTCTGCTGAAACACATCTGTGGTTGCTACTCTGAATGCAGATAAGTCTATAGCTACATATACTTCTCTGTCAACGTCAAAAAATATGCACAGTATGGCTCCACTGAAAGTATTTGATTGCCAAGCCCAGTCTTTAATTATGCAATATAAGCTACATGCACCCAGATAATCAGTTATTAATTCAACTGATACATAAACAGAAAAAAGGCAAATTATTGCAAATTTCAAAGAATTATTTTGGCATTTATTGAGAAAGGATAGTATAGACAGACAGAAAGCGAAGTGGGAGAGAGGAGGGATGGGATTGGGAAAGACGCAACCATGCTACTGTACATGTTGGATTGCTTCTAAACTTGAACAATTATTATTATAAAATAATAATAAACAATTATTATTTTTTAATTACAAAAAATATTATTTTCATACATTTATTATTATTATGAATTATTTATTTTATTAAATATATATTTTTTTATTTTACAAAAAAATATTTTCAAATAAATATGAAACAATAATTGTAAAAACCATGCATATAAAATGAGGAAATTAAATGCATACATGTACATTTCAAATTATCCATTAAAATTAATAAACAGGTGTATGCTTTTGTGTTGGACTGAGAGAAAACATTATTGCATGTAAACATAGCCACCACAGAGATCCACTTTACCTGTTCTCCATCATCTCTCTCACAGCTGCTACATTCGGGCCAGATCCAAGGTGAGTGTAGTACGGACCCTCCTCTTTCTCAATTACGTGTTCTGTAGAGGGAAATTGTGTTCATAGATGAACTGAAAGAAGATCGAGCCAACTTTTATTTCAAGTTATGCTAGGGCTAATATGACTTACCCACACAGTCACAGGAGGGCAGCTCTGTGGTTTGTTTGGAGGGGGTGTTGAGGAGATTCTTGGTCGGTGTGTCCAGGAACCTCATCGGAGACTCCAAAAAGCTGTTGATCGTGTGCTTGGTAGGAGTCTGTTCTCCAGTGTATGCCACATCACCATTCTCCAAATGTACACTGGATGTGGACAACACAGTAACACCTCCAGACTTCTCCACTTTGTGAAATCCATTTTGATTCGTGTGCAAGTGTTGATGATCATTAAAGCCGTTGGCTTTATGGTACATCCCTGGGCTTTGGGGCAAGTCTTTACAGGGTTCACTGCCCATGGTTTGCTGAGGTTGTTGTTTAGCACCATGATTTAGCACATCGTAGGTTTTTGATACCTGAGAAATCATTTGTTGTTCACATTCATGCCTTGGCCACTGGCTAGCACCTAGATGGTCATTCGTATGATTGTGAAAGAGTCCGTTTGGTGGCGGTAAAGAATGACTTTGAGCTCCATGCTCGTATTTAAAGTGAAAGCCGTTCTGCTTACCAGAACCTAAAATTGTTTCAAAGTGCTCTTTCTTCAGAGAGCTGCTGTAGTATAAGAGCTGCCTGTTCTCGTGATGAGCCTCCACTATGTACTTTTTCAGGTCTATCTGCGCTTGGGGAAGAAACGGACTCCTCTTGTGCTGGAACCTCATCTTTTGTTGCAAAATGGCTTTCTGAATGGTGGCCTTGAGTGGGGTTTTCCTGTTGGGCGTCCTCTTGGCCAACGGAATCCTACAATGGTTGCCCTCGATCTCAGCAGCTTTCTTCTTAGACATCCTGGGTTTTGATGGCGTCACTTTAGGTTTCCTTTGCTTTTTCAAGTGCTGCCCTGAATAATTATGATTGTATTTCATGGTCTGAGTTGGCATACCTTTTGGCGGACTGTTTTCCGAGAGTTGCATCTGCCGGGATTCGATCATGAACGCAAGCTGCACCAATTGAGCCGCAACTTCCTCCTCGTCCCTCTTTCTGGAGATCTGAGTGGCTTCTCCATGCTTATACTTCTTGAAAGTGCCTTCTAACCTGTCCGCTTTACAAAGTGCTTGGCCGTTTCTGCGGTTCTCCGCAGTATACGATAGCTTTTCACATTCTGAGCTGGCCGCCAGAAGATCCTTCAAGGAAAGTTTTCTGGAGGTAGACGCACAGTGCTGATTTTGACTTTGGGTGAAGTTGGCTGGCCTCTTCAGAGGGTTGCAGATGACGGAAGTCTGTTGCAATGATGAACTGATTACAGAGACCTTATTAGAGAAAACATCTGAAACTGGTTTAGCCTCTTGAAGAGGTATGTGGTTGCTTGAAGCGGAGCATGTAGACGTTTCTCGCTGAGCGTCCTGACTCTGGTTTTCCATTTCAAAGGGCACTGTTTGAGGGGTAGCTGCCAGTTGGGTCAAGGCCTCAATAGCTATAGCCTGATCAATGCTTATATTCCTATACTGGACCAGAGACTGGACACTGGGTAAAGATAGTGCAATGTTATCATTCTGAGGAGGTTCTTCTGGGCTTTCTCCTTGATTTAACTGACACTGATATGGTTCTTCTTTCGGCTCAGTTTTTAAACACGCATGAGGCCCGTAAAGCCTCTCCTCGAGACTTTTTCTGTCCATACTGGAGAAGCAGACCACAGCTGCTAGGGTAGATAAAGCATCTTCGTAGCACCCGTTAGTCTCTAAGTGCTTTGAGAGTGGGTCATCAATCTCAACCCATTGCTCCTCCAGTTTGATCTTCTTCAGAGGAAAAGTCTGTTCTTGAATGGACTCGGATTCATGACTCTTCTTAAACATGGATCTATGGAACGTGGCATGTGGCTCAGTGGGATCCACATGTCTCTCAGTGTTTGGTTTCATGTGTTCAGCACCATTATGAGAGGTTAGAGAACTTTTATGAGGGAGTAGTACATCAGTGGTCCCGGGCTCCTTTCCACTAGGGGCTGGTAACAAGCCATGCTGGAGAGGCGTGGGAACATCAGGTGGAACATTGTGTGTTAAGGATATGTAATGGGCCTCTTCCTCTGGTGTCGCACAGGTCTCCTCCATCTGCTCTGAGCTTGTGCCATTTACTGAGTTTGCCTCTGACTCAACCTGCAGTGGAAAAATATAGAGATGCTTCAGCAAGTTTTGGCAGTGGTGTGAAGCAGGACATACTGCAATTGGTCATCGCAACTTATGACAGCTGGTGCCACAGTGGATCATGGCACAGAACTTGGGGTGATTAAGCAATACACAAAAACACTTTTTCTGTGTTATGTGAGTTACTCACTAGTCTATAGCTTGTATTAGCAAATGAACAACTGATCAACACTGCCCCATCATTTCTAATATGCATTTCTTTAATATTCATAATATGGCAATTAATTAATTCACAGTAATAACAACATTTGCAGAGGAATTCAGGTACAGGTCAGCAAGCTTGATAATTGTGTAATTTGTTTAATGATTTTAATTTAATATAACAAAATGTCATTAATGAGAGAGTGCAAAAGTCCATCTTTCAAATCATGCCTTTACTTTACTCAAATAAACTTTGATAAGTCTATAATAATTGAAACCTGCCACGTCAAATCTATACAAAGAGAAAAGTAGAGTGAAGCTGAAAAGTTTGTTGTACATAGATGATTCAAAAATGCAAATGCAATATGTATGAAGATTTATTTTTGAATCACTAAAGAGACTAAATTTACAGTGCAGCTTTAATGTGCAATGAAATTAAGTTAATCTTTCATCCTAAAAATATACATTCTGACACTTTTTTGGAATTGGAGCCATGAACTTTGTGTTGCGAGCACTTTGTGTTACTGTTTCAGCTACAGGAATGCAGTTACACATACATGTGCATGTATTAAAAAAAAAAAAGAAAGCAAATCTGCAAATGATTATTAAGATACAATTAATCATACTGCATTGTGTTAAATTGACAGCCACAAAGCCACAATATACCACAATGTGAACATTATTAGTAACACTCATTATAGCCTCATAATTGTTTTTCCGGACCAGAAAAGAAAAAGGAGGCAATGAAAAGAAAAAAAAATGCATGTGAGAGCCTTCACAGCATGCCTGCCTTACTGTAACCTAAGTACCTCTCATAAAACACAGTTTTACTACCCGTGTAAAGCAGTGTGCATAAGAAGATTAAATACTTGCGGGAGTCAGTCAGTCATTGTGTGAGAAACTGTGGTTTCACATTTTTTAGATTTATAAGCAAGTTAAGTGTGTCTCTTAGTGCAGTGTGTAAATAAATTCAGCAGCACCAACAATGCAGAATTGAGGGAAACTCCTTCATGTACCATTAACACTTATGCCAGGAGAAGGCTGATGCAACAGAGGGGTCGAAACAAAAGTGAGGCAATAACCTGGCAGCCGCTGCAACAGTTATTACTGGGGGGAATAGGAAGAGAATAGTAATCGGCTCTTCTGATGTTCCCAACCAGTAGTGAAACAAAAACTACTTTCAATAACAAAGTAGTTTGGATAGGGATCTAATGGGAGGCCTTTGTAAATGTTCAGATCTTTTGCTTCCTGCAATACAGAAGTCCAAACTTTTGCTGTTATCTGCAAATAATGCCTGCTGAGCATGAGGTCTAATTCAGTAGAAATGTGATGAACACTATGAAAACACAATGAAAACGAGACTCTGTAGACATGAAGGTTGTAAGTTAGAGGTAGTTTGTTGTGCAAATTTTAGGTAAACTTGCAAAGTAAATCCAAAGCTGTTGTTTTTCAGGAAAAACAGCACTGATAGACCTGAGCTGTTGAGTTTACACTGTCCTTTTCTAGGAAAAGCTTGCAGTTAAAACAAAATTTTGTAGATGGGTGATAAAGAGAGTAAAGTGCTTATAACACACAGTTACATATTTCATCCATGGACACTTTAGCTGAGTATCTAAAGAGTTGGAGCAATTATTCCATCTAATTAAACATGAAAATCAGTAGACCGGCTTATTACAGGTCAAATGTAATACTGTGACAGCTTTTTTGCCTTGTTTACTGGACAATGTAATATAAAAAGTGAAAATGTGCCATGGAGAGCTATCTGCACATGCAACAAACTTGGCGAAATATAAAATTGCTTTATTAAAGCAATATGCCACTTGAGAGGCTGTGTGTAACAGTGACTTAAATCATGGGCACAGATGTTAAAATCCTGTAAAATCACTATAATTCACTTGGCAAGAATAGCAATATGATAAAACAGTTAGATGTCCAATAAACAGTTAAAATGAATTTTTAATGTATTTTTATTCAAATTCAAAGACATTACATGAAATCCTATTTGTTTACTAAATATATGTTATTGATCTTAAAGTAAATAATTCATGCATGTTTAAAATTTTTTTTTGACCTTTTGACTTTAAATCAGCATGTCATAAACCGATCTCCAATCATTTTGTTTGCTTAAACCCCTCTCATGATGGACTGCAAGTTCACATTCAGATCTGCCATCACAAAAAACTTATTAAAAATGCATCCTAACCATAGATTTTTTTAGAAGTATATAAATTAAGAAACAGAATAAACAATTATTTCGCCAAGTAGAATTGTTCATTTATGGTTGTCATACAAATCACAGAAACTTGGCACATAAATTTAGATGATGTGGTCCCAGTTGCAATTTACAATATCTTTAAACATGCCTCATCCAATCAGAATTTAGAATTAGAACTGTATGTTTAATAATGAGCCATTTTAATTAGATTTTCGACTTGAAAAAAAACAAGTCTATTTAAATGTTATGAAAAACAGACATTTTTAAGGTTACCTGACCAAATTTTTTTACAGTGTAAATGTGTAGTTTATTAAGTTTAAATAGTTTATTAAATATAATTACGTTTATTACCAATAAGTTTATTACCAATAAGTATGCACTATAAATTGTGTTAAAATCTGAAGAATTCAGCAGAAAATGTGAAAAAAAAGAAAACTCCACCGACTGAGTCTGTGCCTGATTATAAGCAGACCTACAACAACCAACTGCTCGAATTACAGTATCATGGTAACAGTGTCCAAAACTTTTCTGTTTATAAATAAACGAAGAAAGTGTATAAAGAAAGTAAACAAATCTCCTGAGACGGCTGCACACTTCTCTTGAATTCATATGGCTCAAAAACAACTGTACACAACAACGTCCTAACACACACACACGCACACAGCAGAAAATGTGCTTTTTATTGAAAACATCACTAGACGTTAAGAGGGACGGTTTGCTCATTCTCTGCATGTCAAACGTTAGTCTCTCACAGCAGTGCCTCCACGGCTTTGTTCTTGATTTGTTGTGTCTGAAGCTTTGAAAACTCAAAAAAGTCACACTTGACTTTGTCTTCTTTTCATTGTAGTAAAAACTCCCCCAGACACACACACACACACACACACACACACACACACACACACACACACACACACACCCCTAGCAACAGCGCACGTACTGCCAGAATCCTAAGAAGCCTCCCTCAGGAAGTGTTACCAGGGAAAGTCAGATCAGAAGGGGAGTATCAAACCCAAACAGAGGGTGAGAAGGAGAGACCTGACACCCAAGAGCTTCCACACCACACGCTCATTCAAAAACACAGCTACGAGAGAATAACACGGAGGGTAGCCGCAAAATAGCATCTTTTATCACGGCTTTGGAATTTAGCAGGTACTCTGAGAAGTTAACCATCATCCCCAAAACTCAAACGTGCATCTTTATGCCAAGTTACTTGGTAACGAAACCCCTTCTGAACACATCAAAGCCAGTAGTTTTGCTCAAACTGCTTTGCCTGCACACTTTCACAAACCCTCGCTGTTATGCGAAGTTTAAAAAACGCACGCTTCCTTCCTGGAGCGCGTGTGTAGTTTCTCTGAAGTTTTGAGGTTTTTTCATTCATACGCTGCTGCTTTTCTGTTTCTGAACTTCTGTACTGAAAAAAGAAAAAAAAAAACACTCACGGCGCAGGTGAACACACACTCACAGCTGCCCATTCAGCCGAGCTAAACTCTTAGACACTGATTTGAGACGCTGCATCAAAAGAAGCGGAGAGCACAAAATGTTCTGAACTTGAGAAAAACGTGGGAGTTACCTTAAAACCTTGCTTTTTTCCTCTGCGGTTTGGAAATATCCTTGCACCCTACCTTGAAAAGGGAACCAAAACATGAGCCGAGGCACATTACTGATGATGCAGCAATGACAACAAGAGCAGAAACACACACAAAGCTCCCAGCGCACACACACTCTCCCCGGAGCATCAGCTTGAGACCATAGCCATTAAAAACCAGTCTGGGATTGTACCTTCTCATTCCTCAGAGGCAGACCCTCAATTTTGGGCAGCATAATCCTAAAAGGTAGCCATCTTGCCTCCCTCGGCTTCAGAAGAATAAGTGGCCATAGTGGCAGATGCAGCGCAAGCAGCACAGGTTTGCATGATCAGTGCAGAGGAGAGAGGTTTTGTATCGCCGCTGCCGCAGACAGCTGACGCATGCCTCTCGCAGACGCAGACAGCACCCCGTCAGCCAATCGCGAAGGCACTCTAGCGGCTTGTAGATGTATCAGCCATGCCTAGACCCTCCTAAACAAAGGATCCCCTATGTGGTTTCTTACACTACAAGTACGCACGAGGGAGAGTGTTAAGCTGCGGTCCGGATACTCACGACACCGGACTGGAGTTCAAAGCTGTCGGGGAGGGAGGGGGAGAGAGAACAGGAAAAGTGGTCTTTGGAAGCAGGAGCACTATTTTTAGAAGCACACAAAAGTATCCAAGCACGTTACGAGCCATTTTGGTCTATTATATTAACCGAGCATTATGTGAAATTACTAATAATAATTCATTTCTAAATATTATTTAATTTAGAAATAGATTAATAACAGTTAACATAATTATGATTAATGAACATTATTAAAATAGTTTAAATAGCTCATATTTTTATTTATAGATTTTCATTCTAATAATTTTATATAGTGTCTGAAATAATAAATCAATTATTTTTTATTATGTGATAAACTCACTCTTGTTATTATCACAGTTTTTCAGAAGCACAGGAAAGTTCCCAAGAACATTAGCATTCATTTTTCTTATATTAATGGTGCATTATGTGAAAAGATATTCCCATGACAAATGCAGAGCGGCGAACATTGCATTTATATCTTAAATTACAAAAAAATAAAAAATAAAATGGAACTGTTACTTTATTTGTAGGATAATCACCTGTATTCTTGCTTTAAAAATGTTAAAAGAATAAATCGAAAATAACTATTTAAATATTCTAAACAAAATAATAATACAGCTTAGCTGATCTATGATGGGATTCGACATGAATAATGTGTTCAAAATAACAAGGAACAAAGCCGAAGTGCACGAGTATGACTAAGCGTGCTGCCACACAGCTGTTTTCATAAATGACGTCACAGCAAGGAGCGTCACGCTCTCCTTCTTCTGGGAGGATGTGAGGCGCTTCAGGGCAGGCAGTCGTGCTCTCGGTCTCTCCATGGAGACACGTTTAGAGTGGATGTGACAGCGCAGCCGCAGACCCTCCACCGCTGCACTGCAGCTGTCACACGATGTACTGTTCAGCCCAGTCTGCAGACACACACCAACCTCCACACACAAACTGAGGAGGTCAGATGAGGACAAGGGAACGCAACAGCTACTTTTAGCACTAGCACAGCTATTGAATACAAAGACCAGGGAGCCGGTGGATACAAATGCAACTATTATTTAAAATATCTTCTGTATGCAACTGTATTATTTTACATAATATATCTTTGATATACTACCTATATATATACATGTCTGTGTTAGTGCATGCATTATTATAATTTTATTAATTTATTCATAAATATACATATGTATATATGCCTCAATTCAATACTGTAGGCAGCACATTGTTTCACTGAAAAAGACTATATGAAATGACTTTGTACAGTAACTCAAGGTCGTAAAACAAGTTAAATTTTGACTTAATGGCCGTTGTATGTTAAACTGGTCTGTCTGGATGACTTAGTTTCTATGAATGTGACCCATTCCTTTTTGCCAGTTAATACAGCAATGCATCTACATTGATCACTACACTTTTTTATGAACAAAAGTGATTTTTACTTTTTTATCATTCCTATTCTAAAGGAATATTGCCACATGGGTCTAAACTAAGACATTTCAACTAATCCTCACTCCAGATGAAAATTTCCTCCAAAGCGTAACATGCATAATAGACTGACTGTCTCTCTGTGAGCATTTGTCTAAAGCAGCCATCCATAATAAGCCTGCCTGCTGTGTCCAGTGATGGCTGAGTATTGTTGCTGTGCTTTGTGTGATAACATGTGAGGTGGCTGATGGAAATCGGTTTGAGTCGTGCAGTGAGTCAGCTGCCTTGAGACGGTTTTCTTCACGCTCGCATCAACGGACAATGGAGTTGTGGTATTCTCTTTGACAACGGACATAAAGGCTGAATCTGGTTAATATTCTGAAGACTGCTGAAAGCTACATAATGGTACAAGTGACAGTGCATTTCACAACTGAAACCAGTAGACTTTGTGGGACTGATACAAATATTAATCCTAGCATGTTTCATGTCTTTCTCTTTGACAAATCATTTGCCTTAAAAAAAGTTGTTATATTTTCTTAAAGGGATAGTTCACCCAAAAAATAAAGATGCATTCACTCGCTTTCATGTCAGGTTCAAAACCTATAAAGTGACCAGTGCTGTCTCTATCGATTCTATTGAATGGAAAAGAGCAACTTGAACATTCTGATAAATTTCTTCTTTTGTGTTTCACTGAAGAAAATCAAACAGGTTTGGAACGACATGGAGGTGAGCAAATTTTGACAGAAACTGAAATTCTATTTTGGCTTAATCTTCTGTTATGCCAAATTTACATGGCAAACTTCTGAAGTGGCTTTTATTTGTCTTTACACAGACTATTTAATGCTTCTCAGAGTTGGAATGAATGCATTTACACTGCAATTACGACTGTATACTTTGGTGCTGAGGTGGGTTTGAACAGACATAATTTAGTCTGGCTTTTATGCGGCATTGCATCTTTGAATTTTGAGCAGGCACTGAGCAGCCTTAAATCATCTGTGTAAAGATGGCTTTTGGAGCAATGTAAACTTATAGAAAGTGCTTTTCTTCTCCATTACCCAAAACTCCTCCCTTATTTGTCTTTCCTCATATGTGATTCATTTCCAATTGCAGAAACATGCAATATGGTGAGCTTTAAAAAGCTGCCCAGCCTTCATTAGTCACAAGCAACCCATGTATAAATCTCATGAAGTGCTGGCAAACGGCCCGGTCGAGGTGTCAACTGCTCACCAATGGCTCAAACTAATAAAATACCAGCCACAATTTAGCATGTCAGGAGATTAAAGAAGAACTTCACCTCATTTTATCATTGTAAGAAAGGAATAAACTGTGTGTGGTAAATGGATGGATATGGGTAAATCTACAACTGACCCTTCGGAAAGACCCACCCCCCTAAGTTACTGTTGCTATGTCCAACAAGCCATGCCACTCTCACCCTACACATGTTCGCACGGATAATACATCGCAGCGGATAATACATCGCAGAGCAAACAGGACACTGACAACATGCCAACAGACAACACAAAGCAGGTCACTTCTGGTATGAAACAAAGTCTTATCTGTCTAATTTTGTCATTTTTTAAGAGAAATTTAAACAGTAAATACCATTTTGTGGCTCTTTAATGTGTCATGACAGATCACTATATTGCCTCAGTTCAAGCGGCCGATCCTCTTTTAATATTTACTTAAAGCACAAAATAAACATGAATAAACATCAGAAGGTACTTTATTTCAATCGCAGAAAGATGTCAATACACATCGTTTTTCAAGTTTTAAGTCCACACACATTAATCTACTCTCCTGTGCTGCGTTTCTCGACAACGTTTGAGCTTATCGCTTAAGAGCGTTTTCTACTAGTCGTTTTATGAACGTTCGTTATTGTTTCACGTCCATTTCCCAAAAATGCACTCAACACAATCACAATCACAGCCTACTACTACTACTATTACTACTACTAAAATGAAACAAACATTATTTTAAAGCAATAATCACACAACATTTCTTCCATGTTTTAATTTTAATAGTAAATCTCCTTTGTTTGGCAAAAAAATAAAGTTTGCTTAAATTTCAATAATTAAAGGATAAACGATGAAATGAATGTTTATACCTTCATTTGATAACCAGAAAAATGTAAATACACAACACATCATTTATGAGGGAAAAAATTAATAAGGCTACTTTAAGAAAAAATAAAATGAATAAATTAAGTTGTGTTATGCATTCAAATAGTTAGAAATGCTAAAACTTAGAATTTGGTAACAATAAAAAATAAAAAATGAATATGGTGAGAAAAAATAAAACATTTCATAGGGCCCTAAACATGTATTTTTTGTTAAACTTTTAATAAATTGATGTGAAAATGTGTATACTGTACTATTAAAAAGTTGAAATCAGTTTATTAAATAATAAACTTGTCTGACTGATTCTTTAAAGGGATATTATTTGTGTTGTTTATTATTATGTATACTATATAATTTTGTGCAATTACTTGCCTGTCAGTTGAGTTTGTGGCAAAACCTTTTGCAGTGTTTACACTGTTTACACAGTATGTTGTTTATACCGGCATAAAATTGATTAAAATTTTAATTTCAAAGTACAATTTGATTTCAAAATGCACCTACAATTTTTTTGCATTTTGTGTTTTTCAGTTGAATAAAAGACACATTTTCCCTATATATTTCATCATTGAGGATTTCTTTAAAAAAGTTTAAAAATCTTGTCTCATCTCATTCTCGCGAACCCTGTCTTGTCTCGTCTCGTGGGATAAGTGTCTCGTCACACCCCTAATACTTATATAGATTAATATTATACTATATAGTATATTTCCGGGTCCTATACATGGATGGGTTTTGTCAGCAAGTCATTGACAGATTTTTTTTTTTGTTTATCCCTGTTTTTCCCAGCCTTTGAAGCATATTTACTACTTTTATTCATTTTTTTTGTTCAGTCATTTATTTTAGATGTGTATTTCCTATTTTTTTCTGCCCTTTTTAATTATTTTATTTATAAATTAATTTTTAAATCAAGCAATAAAGTGTACAATAAAGTAAACTCAAAAGCTTTAATTATAATCACATTGCACTTGCAAAATGTGTAATCTGCCGATTGTCCTGCAGGTGACCTCATAATTCTGTCTTCTTACGATGCACGTAGGGATTTACAATTACTCCAGAGCACTCGTAGATCTACGAAGATTTTCAAGTACTACTTAAGTTACGATGGTTTTGGGATACGGTCCGCAAGTCTAAGAGGATTTGTGCGATCGTTTTTACGATCAACTTAAGCTTATGATGCTTTTGGCCCTGTCTGGTTTGTTTGTTGGACAAAAATGGCAGATTTGTGGTCTCTGTGAAGGTGGTGTGGTTTCTTGAAATCTTGTAAAAATAAATGCTTTACGTTAAAAAATTCATCTGATTAAGACCTTGATCAATGTTCAAGTGGATTTCGGTATAATGTGGGATTGATCAATAATTCTTTGTTAATTAAAAAATTATTTGTATTCTTAAATGCCAAAATGAACTCAAATATGAATTTAGACTGTAAGTTAAAAATAGACTTTTCTTGATTATAACTTTAAAAACACACACAATATAAAAAGTCTATAATTAACTTATCATCTAAAATGAAAATGAATTTTTGTTTTCGTTTTTTTTTTTTTCATTCAAACAAATGCACCCCAATCAAAGAATCACCCATAAATAGTGGCAATATCCTCTCTTTCAGGAAAGCATGACTATATGTTTGGATATATCCCTAAAGTCACACACATTTAATTAACCCCAGACGGAAGGAAAAGTAAGGCTGAGCAAGAAGCGAGAATCCTGATCCCCTCTAAAAGGCTCAGAGAAGCAATAAAACAATCTATTTATTGAGCAAATACAGCTTGTTACTCAATAACCCACTGGAGCCTGCTAATATGCATAGTTAATATGCAGTGTGAGAATTTTTTTTTTTTTTACGGTGGTCAAGCAAAAGCTTAATTCTGGACATCAAATTAATTAACTTGTTGCTAAGGCTGCCCTCATCCTACACAATCAGGTTTTGCACATAACGCAAAGTGTTATGCATTCTTGCATACACACAACAACAAAAATATGCATCAAAACATTTCAAAGTGGACTGTTTTGCTCAACAAGATTTCCTCCGTCAGGAGGGAAGTGTGTGTGAACACAGGAAGACTAACTGGTGGTTTGCTCTGCACTCAGATAACAAGGAAAAAACAGAGGGAGAGCCGACAAAGTCCATCAAGGACAATTCAACGGATGGACCTGGCTTCTGCAATTACAAATATAACTAAAAGGCAGTTGCCTGATCACCATGTTTGTGCCTGTGTCATGACTTTATTTTAAGCTATGATGATTCATATCACAACCTAAAACCTGTTTAGCTCTTGGGGAAGGATTAACTTGAGTGAATAGTGTTAGAACACCTGGGACTCCTCAAAAGAAAATAAACGATTCAATCCATTGGCCTTCTAGGAGGGCTGACATTGAAATTTAAATCACTATTCAACTGTAAAGTCGTGAGGACTGTGCAGAAATTTTCCAGTACTACCATACACCTCCATGGCAACTAATGTGGTAGTGTAAAACGCTTTAAGACTTCCTATTTTCAGTGCTGACAGACATTAATCTTAGGTTTGCTTGGATGTGATGAAATATTCTGAGATGAGACGTATTAGTTTATTTTATATGCCAGAAGAACACATTATCCAAACATATCATTTGCCAAGACATGTTATTTTTAATTTGCTTCAGGAAATAAAAGATGACTTGGAAACCCTCAGCTAGGAGTCACGCAATACCAGGTCTATCAAAGCTTCTAGAAAACCTTCATTTATTGTCCTCTGGTTTTATTCAACGTACTGTCTTTATTTTTTTATTCTTTATTTGCGACTATGCTAATTTGTGCTGCGCTTGGTATATTGTATTAGGCAATATGTAAAAGAGATGTTGCGTCTGTGTTCTTTTTTTTTATTTGCGCATTTTTAGTAAATAACATATAAAAATTTCCCCTCCCATCGCCGCTGTTTTGAAATAAAACCAATATAAAAATTTGCAACTAAAATTAAAACCATCCCAATATCTCAAAATTGCAATTGTATGTATCATAATGTGACTATATCTTAGCAACATCTTGTGAATTTGACTTCTGATTGTCGCAATGTGACTTTGTCTCACAATTTTGACAGTAATATGTCAGAATGTGATAACTGATTGTGAGATAAAGTTAAGAAATAAGGATGCAATTTTGATATTTTCTTTATTATTTTAACTTTTACTGCATCTCAGTCATTAAATTTAGAAAATCATGAATGTGATATATGGGTGCATCTCAATAAATTAGAATGTCGTGGAAAAGTTCATTTATTTCAGTAATTCAACTCAAATTGTGAAACTCATGTATTAAATAAATTCAATGCACACAGACTGAAGTACTTTAAGTCTTTGGTTGTTTTAATTGTGATGATTTTGGCTCAAATTAAACAAAAAACCCACCAATTCACTATCTTACCAAATTGGAATATGTTGACATGCCAGTCAGCTAATCAACTCAAAAACCCTGTAATGGTTTCCTGAGCCTTCAAAATGGTCTCTCAGTTTGGTTCACTAGGCTACACAATCATGGGGAAGACTGCTGATATGAAAGTTGTCCAGAAGACAATCATTGACACCCCTTACAAGGAGGGTAAGCCACAAACATTCATTGCCAAAGAAGCTGGCTGTTCACAGAGTGCTGTATCAAAGCATGTTAACAGAAAGTTGAGTGGAAGGAGAAAGTGTGGAAGAAAAAGATGCAAAACCAACCGAGAGAACCACAGCCTTATGAGGACTGTCAAGCAAAACTGATTCAAGAATTTGAGTGAACTTCACAAGGAATGGACTGAGGCTGGGGTCTAGGCATCAAGAGCCACCACACAGACGTGTCAAGGAATTTGGCTACAGTTGTCGTAATCCTCTTGTTAAGCCACTCCTGAACCACAGACAACGTCAGAGGCTTCTTACCTGGGCTAAGAAGAAGAAGAACTGGACTGTTGCCCAGTGGTCCAAAGTCCTCTTTTCAGATGAGAGCAAGTTGAGAAGCTCATAGCCCAAGTTGCTTGAAGTCCAGTGTTAAGTTTCCACAGTCTGTGATGATTTGGGGTGCAATGTCATCTGCTGGTTTTGGTCCATTGTGTTTTTTGAAAACCACAAAGTAACTGCACCCGTTTACCAAGAAATTTTGGAGCACTTCATGCTTCCTTCTGCTGACCAGCTTTTTGAAGATGCTGATTTCATTCTCCAGCAGGATTTGGCACCTGCCCACACTGCCAAAAGCACCAAAAGTAGGTTAAATGACCATAGTGTTGGTGTGCTTGACTGGCCAGCAAACTCACCAGACCTGAACCCCAGAGAGAATCTATGGGGTATTTTCAAGAGGAAAATGAGAAACAGGAGACCAAAAACTGCAGATGAGCTGAAAACCACTGTCAAAGAAACCTGAGCTTCCGTACCACCTCAGCAGTGCCACAAACTGATCACCTCCATGCCACGCCGAATTGAGGCAGTAATTAAAGCAAAAGGAGCCCCTACCAAGTATTGAGTACATGTACAGTAAATGAACATACTTTCCAGACTTTTGAAGTACTTATGAAGTATTCTAATTTGGTAAGATAGTGAATTGGTGGGTTTTTGTTAAATGTGAGCCAAAATCATCACAATTAAAAGAACCAAAGACTTAAACTACTTCAGTCTGTGTGCATTGAATTTATTTAATACACGAGTTCAGATTTATAATAATTTGAGAGGCCACTTTGATAATTTGGTTCATCTTAAGTAGCACCAAATGCAGCCCGCCTTTTAAAATAAAAACATAAAAGAGAAGCACTTATCTTTTTTTTATATTAATCTTTTGTAAACTGATGTGTTCTCAGATGTATATTGCCCAAATAAAATAATAAATGAAAATGCATTTGGACTGTGCCATGATGCATCACCTTGTGCACAGGTTGCTAATGGTGTCAGATGTTGCTCTGGGCTTGGATTTCTGTTGTTTGAGGGTGTGATGGAAGCATTACAAGGCGTTGTGGAAGATCAGAGATCATATCACACTGGTCAGAGAGAGAGCTGATGCAGAGGCATTCACTCATACTGACATTTCACGATTCCTTTGCTCACTTTCTTACACTTCAGACTCCTACCAGCTGTACTCACTTGCCTGACTCACCAACCTACATGGGCACAGCATTACAGCCCCTGCCCACAGGCTCCAGGAAAAACTTTTCGCTGGTGATTAAACTACATGAATATAACATTAACATCATCCTACCTTATTCTAAACAGTTCCAAAATCTGTTCCAAAATCTCACTGCAGGATCCATGTTTCAAAACACACAGCTGTGATCACACAGTTGAACTTCATACACACCAAGCAAGCAGTAAGCACACGTTAAAAGGGCTACAAAATAAATAAATAAAAAATTAAATGACAAACTAAGAATTTGCTGTTTTGAGTATATTGAATAAAAAATGTTAATTTAGATGTTATGCTACTGTTTTTCAGTGTGCTATTACATCATAAAGATGTCACTATATAGTTGCAATTTAATATGTGAATTAACAGTTGATGAATTCAGTATGTTGGTAGGATTAAACTGGTATATCAATGACCCACCACTTAGCTTGTCTTGTTATACCAAAAGATCCCAAATGTATACCTGCAGTGTTTTCCTTGGATTGCTGAAACCCATGTTTGTTTTAGGCATCCCAAGTTGGAGTCTAGACTCAAGGTCCTGTTCCGTTGCCCTTTCTCTTCCCATTGCTTCCTGTCTCCTCTATCACTATCAACTACACTGTAAAAGATGATGCAACGTTTAAACACGTTCATCTTAAAGCTGCAGTCCATAACTTGCTTTGGTTAAAAATGATACAAAATCAATTTCTGAGCAAGTACATAACCAGCCAGTGTTCAAAACTATCTCCTTACCTTAGCCCGATTCACAATGGTAAACTTGTAATAACGTTTTCTAATTTGAGAGATACTGGTAAGAAATCATGAGAAATTCGAGTATGGCGCTTTGTCATCATTACGTCACATCTGTAAACACAAAAGAAGGAGTCCCAGGAACTTTTTTGAGAATCAATGTGCCAGTCTTTTTGACATGTTTTGTTTTGTTTTTCATAATCACAAAAACCACAAAGTGTCAAAGCCAGAGGTTTTGCTGCCCAAGCTGTCAAGATGACGACTAACCTGAGACACTGCTAAAAATACACCCAGTACTCATATCTGAACATTTAAAAGGCTGTAAAAACATAAAATATGTGTGCACCTCTGATGATGTTTTAATAGCCCATTTCTTTATAGATATGAATGTGATTGGAGATTTGGAGGATTTAACATGAAATGTTGACAGTAACCATTCAAGATACATCATGAACCAGATCCTGATTGAAAATATCAGAGGCCAAATGGGCAGATGCTCTTGACACAGAAGTCAAGTTGATACACGCTGATATCATGGCTTATCAGCTCAGTTCTGTGGTTAATTAAGTAGTGTTTGGCAAGTGCTCTGGAAAAGCAATAAAAGACTTACTCATCATGGAACAAAAGACGCACTAGAATAATAACAGGACTCGGTAGAAAAATCTAATTGCCAAAACTTCTGAAACCTCTGAAAGTCAACAACTGTCACTGATTCTTATACTGATTTAGCCAGAACTTGGTGGTCCCTAATTAGAACCCCTGGTTATGTGAGAACGTTAAAATTCGTTTCCCACTGGGGAAATTACTGCTAATTGATTAGCCCATGCTAATCACACATGCTACTCAAGTCCCTACACATCCTTTGTGAAATATTGTGCCCCCACAATTTTGATAATTTTCATAAATTATATAAAAAATTAAACTATGATTAATTATAAAATGGCAAACTTTTATTATTCACTTAGACGTCACAAAAGAAATATTCATAAGGCTGTCTAAAGGTAAGATATTTATCCTAACCATAGTGGTGGGTAATACTAGACTTTGATGGTAAAAATTTATAGTAAAATGTAAAAAACTAAATCTCCTTAATTTTTATTCTTATTCTGAAATAAATCACACTAAGGAGATCCACACATCTAGATATAAAAGAGACTCCAAAATAGACAATGTATTCAAAAAATAAAACTACACTACACTACACTGTGAAAAAAGTCTTGGTGCAAAAAGTTAAATTAAAATGGTTTATAAACTACTTCATATTTTACTGGCTTTGGTCTTCAGAGATGTTTCTTTGTGCAGCGTTGTAGCTTCAGAGCAAAAATGAGACATCTGTTTTATACCTTTCGTTATCTCACACTGGATAGTCTGGATAGATTCAGTCCACTGAGAGTGGCCCAGTCATTTTCTTCGTTCTGTGTTGATTGTGTGTGTGATTTGGCAAGCTCAACTGTGCAAATGGTCATATGGTATGTCAATGCTGAGCTTCATCATGTAGAATTAGCTGACACTCTCATTAGCATTGCTCCACACACAGCCAAGATTTCTGTGGTACATCACTTTAGACTAATGCAGTATGGTGTCATAACCATTATTCAATGTATAAGAGAGGAAATGGAAGTTTGTTAAAGTTCCTTTTATTCACAAATATTAATATGTGCTGATTATGGAAGAGGTTTAGTCAAATGAAACCACAGTGACACTAGTGATCGCCTGTGTTTACTATGTCTTCTTTCTTTTTCATTCATACAGTGTTTTTGATTCCTGTATTGGTGAAAAAACACTATAATAGCATTTAAGAAGAGATTGGTTCCTCTCTTTTCAGAAGGGGAAACAATCCAAAAAATTATGTTTGAGGTTTTCTTCCTATTAACAATTCAGCACTCGGGTTATAGATATTAATTACATATCAAACGTTCACCCCAACTGTTTTGCTGTTAGGGGAATGAGTGCTATCACTTAATCACTTGCCTGTTCATTCAGCTCACGGCCAAAGCAACCAGTTGGCAGAGTCTACTGCTTCGATATAAAAGCCATCATTTCAAGCCATTTCTTTTTCTTCACACTGCAGCCAAGAAAAATTAAGCTCTTAATGACGTTGCTAAAAAGAACATTATTTTATGTATGTGGTGTAATGCAATGCGTTTATGTGATTTAAGGTTCAAAAAACACATTATTTTTCACATAATGTACATTATTGTTTTTCATTTATGCCCCGCTTTTCGGAAACACGTAAATTTTTACAAAACTCATCAGTCTGAAAAGTGAGGTGTGCTCTGATTGGCTACCTATCCAATGTGTTGTGATTGGCTGAATGCCTCAAGCCTGTGACGGAAATGTTACGCCCCTTAACATTGTGATGCCATGTGTCCCGGCGTGATGAGACAAAACCAATAAAACCTATTACAAACGAGGCATTTGTTACATTAAGTGGGGACATAATTACTGATTATAATGACTTATACTGTCTTTTTACGTGTTGTGTATAGCACCACTTAAACATAAAACCATGTCTGCATTTGTGATTGGAGAAACGACAAACAACAAGCTCTAACAGTTACTCTACACTGCTCAAAATTCACATTTGAATCATCAGTGGCAAATCCTTTACATATGAAAACGTACTTACAGTCTGTGAGTCAGAAGCGCCAGACTGTCCTTGCAAAGTGGGAATTGGCTCACTTTACAGAAACAGATACCGACATTGTAGGCTACTCTCACAGTAAAACATTCCTTGTCCTCCGCACTGTTCTGGAACAGTGTTGCAAATACAACTTAACCATATTTGGGATGAACTGTTCTGGAACAGTCTTTTTGAATGTCCTCTTTTGGAAGGCCAAACGAAGTAGTTTCCCTTTCACAATGAAACACAGCATCTCCACAACATGGCGACAGCAGTGGCAGAAACAATAAAGTTACGCCTTCTTTCTTTGCGTTAACATTTGGCCGGTGTTATGCAAATTTTCCCATATAGTGATGTAGACATGTGGGGGTGTGTTAGAACGAGCCGTTTTGGGTAGGAGTGGTTGACTCTTAACTTTTATAAAAAATATCTCTTTGGATTTGAGACTTTAGTCTTTGCAACTTTACAGATCTTCTTTATGCACCAAGAGCTTGTAACACTCCAAAGAGAAAAGAAAAATTCATATGCATCATGTTACCCTTTTAAAATAGAAAAAATATGTCTCACAAAATGAGAGAGACAAATTTAGTCATTTCTAATAGTGACAGGGCATGTTATGATGTGAGGGTGGGGGTCAGTTATAATAATTGTTACACCCTTGCTTTTTAATGTTTGGAGGATTTGACAAGCCAACAAAACAAAATAGTTACATGAAGGTCTTAGTAATTTATTCTCTGCATAGCCATTTAAATCAGGACATTAGGACACGGAAGTAGTAAAAAACATCTGGCGTTCAAAGCAGATCATCTGTGAATTAAACTAGCAATATAAAGCATTTGTTGTAGACCACAGCTTTAGAAATGAAGAACTTGAGATTACCATCCTGATAAGCATACTCAATCCAAATAAACACTTCCTGGAGAAGAGAAAGTCGTCATGGTTTTCTGAGAAACTAGGTAGTGTTTTCCCAGTCAGGGTAATGTATATTGTTTGTCTGTAACACAAAGCAGAACCCAGGGGAGGATGGGCTGCCTTTGGGACTGTAGAAACAAACCCTCCAGCTACAGAAAAACCCATTACTTAAAACCTTCCGATCTGCATTTACTAATACCCCAAGTTGTGATGTGGTCCAAACATTTCTTGAGAGTAAATCAGGACATAAATTGAAGCCACTGTATTCTGAAGCGTTACCTCAGCATCCTGCCTGGCTTTCGTTCACTGTCAGACGTGATTAAAACCAGACCTGACTGAACCAACAGCACCTCTTACCCTTCGTTTTCTGCTGATTTCCGTCTTCCTCCACTGTGCCAAGCCAAGCAGCCCCCTGTGCCATTCACAAGCACACGGCAGTAGCTTCGTCTCTGAGGCATGGCAAAAAACGGGAAGCAAACACAGATGAAACTTTCTGAACCGAAAGCTCAGGGGGTGTCGGTGTAGTTGGGAGTGTCACAGCTGGATGGCAGATGTGCATAGTACACCCAGCAAAATTAGTTGTTTTTGTATGAATATACCTTATAATTAGGAATGGAACAAACATGATCACAAATCCCTGGTGATGTTTAAACGAACATACATGAAGTAACAGAGATTTCATCTAAATCACAAACCCACCATAGTTCATCCCTTAGCAAAAGCTACGCTCTGAAAAGTAAACAAAACACACATCACTTATAATTGTTATGACTATACTACAGAGATGAAGGAGACGTGTTGCAGCACAGGTTGTGAGACGTGGTATGTGATCGCTTCTAGCCCAGGGGTCATGTTGTTCAATAACACTAATTAAAGAAAGACATACAGTAGCAAAAACACAAAGCGGATTACGTAAAAGTGACAACTAATCCCTCGTACTGGATCACAAATCACCCAGCATGTTTATATCTTTAAGTAATTATCAGTATGATAGATAAACGTCTTGTTTACAAGTTAGAGCACATGTAGGTCTTACCCATACACACAATCAGGATCATCTGATCCAGTTTGGCTGCACCAGTGTTTCGTGTTTGTTCATTTTTGACCTGAAATAGTAGGTGTGGACACAGGCTGATTCTGATCTTCTTGTCAGGACAGCCTCTTTCTTCCACATACACCTAAAGAGACTTGATTTAACCTGCTCATGCCAGAATGGAACGATATGTAACAAAATATTTAACAAAAACAGAACAAACCTTAAAACTAACCATTTTAAAATATTTAGTCTAAAAAATATGACTGATTATAGAAAAAGAAAACTAATATTCTAATAATAAAAAAAAAAATACTTTATTGATGATTATTTTAGTTTAAGGGTCAGATTTACCAAACAGGCCAAATTAGCGTTACAGCCCAATTACATAAAAGTGCCAATGGGAGGGGAAAATTCTGTGTGTGATTTACTGAAATGTGTACATTAAAGAACACAGATGGAGCCAGATCATTTCCATAATGACCAGCACAATCTACCAAGAGCAGTGCAAATTATTGCCTGCTTTAAGACATTCTTTTCTGGGCATTAAATAATGGCACAAATACCAGTAACATGTAAGTAATGTTAGTAAATTGCGTTGCCCGATACATTTTAATGCTCTCCTCCCATACATTTTGTGTCTGAAAGGGAAACTCCTACAAATGCAGTCAATAAGGTCAGGCACAAAAAAAAAAAAAAAAAATCTGTCCATGCCTTTAAAGCCCTAATTCTTCATTGCGCGTCTATTTTAATTTCAAAAGGTGGTTTGCGCTGGTGCAAGCTGTTAGTAAATCTGGCCCTAAACTATTTATTCAATTGATATTAAATAAGCTATCTTTATGGTAGGGCTGCACGATTAATCAAAAGTGATTAATCGCGATTGTCATGCAAATCTTGTCAGTAAAGCCGGTTCAGTGATTAGTAGTAAATCTCCATCACCTGCTTTCAGGTGGAGCAGCATTTACTACACAGAGCCGCGGTTCTCTGACAAGCTATGCAAAATCGCATTCATAATCGCAGACAATACGCTCTAAAAAATGCTAGATTAAAGAGCAGGTCATATGGTATTTTAAAGTGTCCCAATATTGTATTGGAGTCCCCTACATCAGGTTTAAATGCATCTAAGGTCAGAAAACAATGTAATTTTCTCAGAATATACATTTAATATTAGAGTCATTTGCCAATGATTAGGAAATGATTAGTTTCAAGCAAGTTCGGAGCAAGCCCCTCCCTTCCTCAAGCCTACTCTGCTCTGATTGGTCAGATGGCCAAACCTGTTGTGATTGGCACAGAGATGAGTCCTTGAGCCAGTTAGCCAGCGCTACCATTGACAAAGCACCTTTACATAAAACAATAATATAGTCAATCTGTTCTTATAATGACATAAAATACAAAACACTTATGCAAGCGAATCGTGCCCACAGCTAAAGTTTAGCTGCTAAACTGTGAACACTAGGTGGATACGATAGCCAAGTGCTAACATGACTAACTGATTAAACAATACAGTTTGTAAACCAAAATATGTCTACTGTAATGTTTGAAGAACGACAGACAAAAGACGCTTGGTCTTAACTTTTAATCAAAACGCAGAACAGTTGTATCACAGGAGCACCAGCCGAAATCACTCATCTCTCCCGCATTAACCCTGTAACTGCCAGTGCAGCACAATAAACAGCAATTTCACAATTATTATAAAGTCTGTATGTTACACTACATTCTTTATTATTAAACAAAGTAATTAGAACAACGTCAGTCTACAATAATCGACATATTCTTAGGTTCACTGTGAATTTTTAGAACTACTTCAGTAAGACAGTAATATCGTGCTTTACCTGGTAACCTAAAACTGCACTAGGTAACGTATACATCACATATTGGCACAAAAAAATTATATTTTGAGCACTCAATTGAAAATGTACACCTAACGTATCAATCGTACTACTTATAGGTTGTGGTTAGGAGAGCTTGTTAGTCCAAATCAAGAAGATTAGAAGCCAACGAAGATAAAAGCCCAGATTAGAGAAGCAGTTCTTGATAAAATGACAAGCACACAACAAAAGGCTCGAATTGTATTTCTGTGGTACCCTTGAACACCGCGTCTTCTCAACATGATGTAAACGCACTAATAGCAAAAGTGTTTGTGGGCAGATCAGACTCTGTACGTATTTCGCGGGCAGGTGGGGATTATGCAAATGGGTTACCCAGTGACGTACACCGGTAAACAGGCAAAAGAGTCGAAAATATATAACGACTCGTTACGGCGATTCAGAACCGACTCTCTCTTTTGAGAGACAATATCTTTATTTATCATGCACTTTTTTGATTAACAACTTTGCAGATTGTTTTCATTTAAGGATAGCCACATTATAAACTGCAAAAGAGAGATTTTTCAAAAACCCATATGACCTGCTCTTTAAATACAACCC
The DNA here is from genome assembly GCF_018340385.1 of Cyprinus carpio. Classification (NCBI taxonomy): domain Eukaryota; kingdom Metazoa; phylum Chordata; class Actinopteri; order Cypriniformes; family Cyprinidae; genus Cyprinus; species Cyprinus carpio. Next base: position 11,543,300 of record NC_056609.1, on the reverse strand, counting down.
AGCACTGGGTAAAATATGGACAAACCCAGCAATTGGGTTGTTTGTGACCAAGCGGCTGGGTTACTGCCCAGAAGGTTAACCATATTGTCCATATTTAACCCAGCATTTTTTAGAGTGTATAATCATAGGATTATGAAATCGACTAAATCATTTGCGGTAATGACAGCTGTTTGCATATCTTCTCAGTGGAGATTTACTGCTGATCACAGAACTGTGCTTCACTGAAAGATACGCCCATTCCGTATTAGACAGAACTTAACGACAACAGCCAACAAGAGAGAGAATGTGAGCTGTGTGCGCTCAGGCGCTGCCTTTCTCAGCACCGTCAAAATAAAAGTCAGTCGATATTTGGCATTTTTCATTCATTTGGCATTGGCTGATAAGTTTTTCTGCTTGGCCGATGTGTTTTAGGTGGGACTTTTATTTTGACAGCGCTGAGAAAGGTAGCCTTGGCTGTATATCGATATATCGGTCGACCACTAATAACAATCCCAGCTTCTGCCTAATAGCGATTTATTGCCTTTGCGTTTTAATTTCTATTAATTGTGCAGCCCTAATTTATGGTATTTACGCAGTTCAAAAGTTTCAGGTGGGCTCTTATGTTCACCAAGGTATGCAGTAAAGCCATGTGTAATGTCTGGCAAAAAAATCAAGTCATACTCCACATTCCATACCAGATGGGGGCAGTATGCCTCAATAAAAGTGAATTGGTCTACTCTAGAGTAACAAACGAGTAGTCTCTATGCTCCGCCCCCCCCTACCTTCACAACAACCCTAGAGCCATAGCCGAAGCCTAAAGGACGTTTTGCCTCCAGAGGAACGTTGGGTGATGTCAAGTGATTTTGAAACATGACATCTTCAAGCTACTCCCCTTCACCTTACCAGTGAATATATTTCATATTCGTTTTGTTCAGCAGCACATTTTGGAATTGTATATACACATTATTTTGAATTAAATTAATTTGACAGACAGCATTCTGTCAACATAATTGGTCAACATCAGACAGCTGATTTATAGCCGCCAACCAATGTAACCAGAGCTACCAACTCTCAAGCATTCACGTGGAGACACACACGCAAAATCTTTTCACACGCTTTCAAAAACTTGACCGCTCTGAATATAGTGAGTGAGTGCGCGCGCGGCCGGGGCGCTCGCTCTCTCTCTCTCTCTCTCTCTCTCTCTCTCTCTCGGGTTCATTATCATCGAAGACATTTCAAGCTTCTTAGGTAATGTTACATTTTACCATCAGCTTGGTAGAGACGGGCTTTGGTAGATAACAGGTGAAAACCGGATCGGATCTGTGGGTAAGTTATAGCTAGCTAATTATCAAACGCAGCTACGGTTAGCCATCACTAACATTAGCACATTTATCGAACAGCCTTCGATACATTTCTATGTTAGAACTTCCCGAAAAAAAAAATACGCAAAACATATAAAACAAACTTCTAGCGAAATACTAAGAGCATCTTTACTTAACATCCAGAAATGTTGCAAGTTCGGAGTCGAAGCTCATTTCTTTCAAGTCCATCAGTTGTCTCCAGCGATGGAAAGCAGTGCCGATGTTTACTCTGGTTCGGCTCCTTTTCTTATCGGATTTGATTTGTGATTCCGAGCGCGGTTGCTTGACAAGCTTTAAGTACGCCCACAAGCCGTGCGAGTTATTCGTGTATTGCAGGTTGGCTGGGTGGTTATGTTGCCCGCATACCGCCTCCAATGGCCGAAACTGGTATTACGACACCTGTCGGGCCGTGGCTAGTATTAATGCTAATTAAGGTTGATATCTCTGCAGCACTATAACTTGACATTTTTTTAATGACATCATCGCCCTTATTTTCTTCTCATCTTTTGATGCGTAAACAAAAGCAAAAAACAATAAATAACATTTTAAAATATCATATTAATTTTTAAAAGTCTCTTATGTTCACCAAGGTATGCAGTAAACAATAGCGAACATTGTGAAATATTATTTTAATTTAACATATGAGTTTTATTCCTGCAAATTTTCAGCAGCCATTAAGCCGTGCAGTTTAAAGAAAAGCATTTATTTAAAATAGAAATCTTTTGCAAAATTTGTCTTTTCTGTCACTTCTGAACAATTTAATGCATACTTGCTAAATAACAGTATTGTTCATACTTTTGAACAGTAGTGTATATGAAACTAAAACAGGCCATATTTTTATCATTCAGCACGTCGAACAGCATGAATTATATCACTGAAAAGAATATTTCATAAGCATCTACTTTCCTCTTGCACTCATTTCCACTTTACCTATCATGTGACACCCATTACGGGCAGATGGATGCACAAACAACAACCCTCTTATGTAGTTAATTACATAATTACAGATGGCCTTTCCCATTAACCCTTTATAGATAAAGAAACACAATCCAAGTGCAATAGACATTCAGCCACAAACCACCCACTCACATCCAGACACTGATGACAACCTGACTAAAGTCTGACTATATCTATAGCAGATGTGACCCTGGCTGAACGCTGGCCTAAATTTTAGAGAAATTACTGATACGTTTGCAAACCTAAATCTGGTGTAATCCTGTCATCATCCCTGTTCGCTGACAGACAACTACTAACAGACAGATGTTAGAGGACAGGCTCAAACACTCATAAGTGACAGCAATGATTATATAATATATAATTAGTGAAAAATAATTGTTACTTAACTTTCTTCCAATTTCAAAACATTTCAGACCGATCAAAAATGCATAAATGTCAAAAAGTTGTGATTGCTTCCACTGTCATTTAGCATTCTAGACACTGCATTCAAGCTATACATTTCATAATATCACATTTTACAAAGGGTCTAAAAATACTACTACAGCACATAAAGTTGGATAATCAGTGCTTAATCAGAAACAGCAATCCTGTTTCTAACAAAGACTAAGGGTGTATTCACACCCGGAAATTCCACTAGTTCACTTGCTTTGGTCCGGCCCACATACAATGTTGATTTTTTTTTTTTTTTTGGTGCGGTTCGCTTTCACACTTCCCTTTTTGCAAGTGAACAGGAAATTGTAAACAAAACCACACGTGTGCTAAGGTCATCCATTCATTGGACAGAAATTCTTAAGCAGGGAAAAGCAGGAAGTTCGAAAACAGGCTAATCATGGAGATTTTTTGTAGTCAATTGTTATTATTTTACTGATTTTATGATATCAGCTACAAACGCAGTATAAAGACACTTATGAACATCAGATGAGACAATATCATCTATACGATGTTGTAACAAGGATTTTGCGAGAACAAAGAAGTAATACAAGCCGGTTCCAGTGTTGTGCCAAATTCTGCATCCCTGCCAGATTATGCACCCCCTCACTGAAGTCCCTACCTGATTGCCTAATCCCAACCCCACCCCTAATCCTAACCCCTCCCCCACACCTACTCCTAAACCTACAAATACTAGGGGTGCATAATTGGGCAGGGTGCAAATTTCGGCACTACACCTGGCGGAGAGAGCTTGCTCTTATGTGCGCCTACCATGGCATACTGACAATGGCACTGTGAAGATTAGGTATAAAGAAAGTGAAATTGAAACTTAAAAAAAAACAATGCGCATAGGAAAGCGATTACAGGCTTTTGCAAGTGTCGGCTAACTGCACGATCGCCCATAAACAGCCTGTTAAAGGGGTCATATGATGCTGCATATGACGAGACAAAAACATAAAATAAAAAGAGACATTATTTTGTGTATTTGGTGTATGAAATGTGATAACGTGGTTTAAGGTTTAAAAAAACACATTATTTTCTACTGTACATTATTGTCTCCTGTATGCCCCGCAAAAACTGAAGTAGTTGATTTTTACAAGGCTCGTCGCTCTGAAACAGCGTGTACTGTGATTGGCCAGCTATCCAGTGCGTTGTGAGCGATGTCAGAGGCCTCAAGCGTGAGACGGAAAATGTTACGCCCCTTAACATATTGTGATGACTTGTCCGGCCAGAGCGACGAGACAAAAACATAAAACCCATTATAAACGTGATATAAACGTTTTCTAGTCGTATCTCCTGTTGGAAGGCAAAAACAAAGTAGTTTCACTTTCCCGAAACTGCGTCAACACACTTCAGCCTTGGTGAGCAGAGGCCTAGAGTGAGCCGCGGTCCACAGTGAGAAAGTTGAGTCACAAGAGACCAACAGAGTGAGCCGCAGGCGGCTTGAGTGAGCAGAGGCGGACGGCTTGAGGCAGATTCTACGAAGGAGCGTTCCTTGTGCTTGGGGCAACCACATGTGACGACCACTAAGTAGTTTCGCTTTCACAGTGAAACACACAGTGTCTATACGACATGGTGGCGGCGGCAACAACAATACTACAACGAGAATAAAAGGTATGCCTTCTTTTTTTGCGTGAACATCTGGGCAGCGTTATGCAAATCTTCCCACACACAGACGTAGATATGTGAGGGTAGGTATGGGCCGATTACCGGTTTCAAGGTATACTGCGATTTGAAAATTTCACGGTTTCAAAACCACTAATATTTTCCATTATACCGTTCCTGCGGTATGCACTGTTTTCCATTTCTCCTCAATGACTGAAAGAGTAGGAATCCCTCAGGCTCCTCCTCCTGTTGGTGCGAGCGAGCAGTCAGTCACGTGAGTGTAGGATGGCCAAACTTAAGGCCCGGGTACACTTCACATTCACCGTTCCTTTCTGTCTCGCGCACAGCTTTCAAAAGTATACTCAGCCGCAGATGAGCGCGGATGGATGAGCTCACATGCGCAGTACCACGGGGTGCGCGGCTGCCCGCGAGCCCTCTTGATGACGAAAAAATAACGTAATGGCGACGGTGCGCAGATGGCCGAAATATACTTTGGCCTTTACGCGATCGGCAACCGGACGTTTTTTGCCTTATTGCAACTCTCTGTTCTGGACTTGCACAAACTGCGTTGCAATGCAGTCATTTTCCAAAATGTAATTTATGTGAAAATATGAAGTCTGTTAATGGCCGTTAACACAGGCCATTGACGCTGAAGACGGATGCACAGAGAAAAATACTGTAGCAGGCAGATCACTTACTGTTCATGATGCATGAACTATTGGAAGAAAATCGTCAATATTGATTTGGGGGTTTATATGAATGTGTCTTCTGAAAAGTTTACGTGGTATAATTTCACAAAGCTGGTCAGAACATTCTGTTTTTGCCTCAAATTATATTATGTGTATGATTATTATTATATAACTAAATGATATGTAGTGATATAAATGATATGTATATGAATTATATAACTAAAATTAAATAACTGTAATTACAGATTTAGGTTAAATAAAGATTTCAGTCTTTATTTTTTCTTTTTAGGAAACAAATCAAAGAAAAAAAACTAATTCTACTGTTTCTAATATTCTGTATGTTGCTCAAAAACAAAATATAATGTGTCCAGCAGGAAAAAAAGGTTTTTTTTTTTTTTAACCCAGTAATTTAAAAATAACACATTTCAGACCTGTAACAACAATACCGTGATACTGTGAAACCGTGATATTTTTGCTTAAGGTTATCATACAGTCAAAATCTCATACCGGCCCATGCCTATGTGGGGGCGTGTTAGAACGAGCGGTTTCAGGAGGGCGTGGACGAGTCTCAACTTTTATAAAGAATATCTCTATTTATACTATACTCTATTCAACTCAACATAACACATCATCCACAAACACCAAGAAACACTAAAAATAAAAAGGATACTAAAATCTGAAATCAACCAGAGTTATTTGGAACCGAACCAAGACCACCTCTTCAGCTGGGTCTCGGTTCGGTTGTTTGGTGCGCACCAGAGTGCGATTGCTGTATTCACACCTGCCAAAAAGATCCGCACCAAAGGGGGAAACGAGCCAGAGTTTGTTTCAATTGAACCAAACAAGACAGGTGTGAATACACCCTAAATAAACAGCTAGTTCAGTCTCAATCAGGACATAAAGACAACACTTCTCATTGCCTCAATTAAATTGCACAAGACAAACAGACAAAGTGTTAAACTACTGACTCCTCAAGCGCACACAAGTAAAGGGAGGACACACTGTAACATGGAGACTTAACATGTAACATTCATCCTCTCTCACTCACAAACTTGCACACACATAGACACATAAGCCACGTTCAATACACATGGTAAATCATGTGATGGGTTTTGCCTGAAAACAGTGCTCATCTATTTCTTTCATATTTTCTCAAGCCAATGCAGTCAGAAGACAGTAATAAACATAACTAAAAGTATGATAAGTAAATACAATTCAGAAACCAACAAAATGTCCAAATCTGTTTCAACGCCTTTATTAAAACCTCTCCAGCCTAATGTCATTATTAAATGGGTCATATCTTTTTTTTTAAACGCAAAGTCCACTTATCCAACATATTTTTAACTTATTTTTAAACATATTTTTATTTTTAACTAAGAGCGGGTATAGCTATTTTTGTTTTGAATGTGCAAGGCTTCCACTTTCAGACACTTATTTTATGCTGCTTGATAATGCATATTGGTATTTGTTACCATATTTTACTTTTTATTGTAATCATACCATTTACTGCACTTTTATTCAACCCTCCACAATGCAAGTAAATCACTCGCATATGCGACTAAATCTTCACTCTGGCCGACTAAATAATGTCTAATATTAGCCAGTGGCAAATAAATTATTAGATTTTAGGCGCCAGTAGAGTTCAGTGTTGGCAACTTAGCAATTTTGTTGCTAGATTTAGCAACTTTTCAGACTACCCTAGCAACTTTTTTTCCAAAAAGCACCTAGCAACAAATTTAGCTATTTTTAAAAAGTTTTTGGCAACTTTTAGCAACTTTTGTAAAGTGACTCAAATGATAAAAAAGACACATATTTTCATGTAAATTACACAAAAAGAGGAAACCATTGAACAGCTAGCCAGCCAAGCAGCACATCAACCTGGAGAGAGCTGGAGAAAGATGCTTAACAGTACAAACATCAAGTGTGCATTAAGTTGCTAGTTCCAAATGGTCAATAATAAATGCACATTTACAATACAGCATGTTATTAGCCTGTGTATATATAATTGTTGTTCAGTTAGGTACACTGTAAGAACAAAATATGTGGAAAAACTGAAAAGGTACTAGTCTTTTTCTGCCAGGATGTTATCCATTAAGATGTAAACTGTAACCTGAAAACACAAAATGCAATGTGGAATTTAATTAATATCTAAATTAAAAAATAAATACGTATTGTTCCTTCATATAAACTGTACATTGTGTCCTATTTTTATAGACTTTAGTGTAGCACACTAACTAACTACCAGTACACTGCTAAAAACTATAATTGTTCAGAATGTGCAGTTTTACTAGTTATAAGAAAAAACATAAAATGTGTAACTCTTCAAAAAAACAAAATTTTAAAAAAAAATATCATAAAAAAGATCTGATATATATTACACTTACAAAAAAAAAAATATTTTGTTTATAATTTATTTTTTTTGAACAAATAACATTTAAAAAATATTTTTCACTGAGATTTGAGTAATATCACTGTGTATTCTACGTAAAAACGCTGTTTTGTGTAATGGTTATGCAATGACGTCATCACGCAACAACATCACAATGTCATTTAGCAACTTTTAGCAACAAATCGATTTTCCTTTAGCAACTTCCCCTAAAAAATTAGTTGGCAACACTTGCCAGTGTGTAAGTTAGAGGCTAAGTATAAGTTTAGCACAGATATATTTTCACTCGCCGAACACACTGACTGAGCGCTTCAGAGTTTCACTCTCTGTCAAGCGATCTGTGCTATTTTTCATTTCATCTCAATGGATGCACAGCGCACCTTTATTTGACGTACCGTAAACTCTAATGTGAAGGCGCATGACTCGCCATTGCTTTGCTAAAAGCACTGTCTTACACACGCAAACAAAGAGAGAGAAAGTCTTAAATACCATGCAGAATTGATGTGCTACATGTAAACATGCTTGCTACATATATACTTTGTTGTATTTTCCTGTCAAAATAATGGCGTTCCTTTGGAATTCTTCAGCTTTTATGAACTGCCGGGTTCTTCGGTAGTAGGTGGAACAAATGCATAAATGACAGTCGCATTGGCTGGCGCACACATATCATCACCCCTGTTTTGATTTCAGCAAATCAGTTCAAGCTGACAAAGACAACTGATTAATATTAATAAACCCAGCAGCTCATTAATCCTTAGTGCGTTTTATTTTGTTATTAGTAGTAGAATTTGTATTATTATTATTATTTTATAATCAGTATTTTATCCTTTTTTTTTTACAGAAACACTGAATGATCAACTATTTCTTAAGCAGCACCAACAGTCCTAAGTTCAGTTAAAATGAGAAACATGCATTCATACATGGTTACCAAGTTTCAATTCTAATTACTGAAGTTCTATCATTAAATAATGATTGATTTAAAAAGCTGTGCCATTTTACAAACATAAGATTATATATATATTAGGGTTGGGAGATGTCTACCAAATTGGCATCGGATAATGTCTATGGTGGAAAATCATGATGGATGATGACATCGGGGATTTAGGTGTGTGCCCGAAACGTGAAACAAATAACGCGTTCTACGGAGCCACTAAATCGCTTGCTAGCGATAGCCTGTTGCATTACAAAACATTAAAGTTCACTTACTACATACACAGAGTAAAGAAAAATGTCTGATAAGACGATAGAGAATGATTTGCAGATCCTGAGCACCAATGACAAACATCTAATCTTGTCAAATGTGTGGTAAGTACTGCTGCTCCTTAGTATAGAGTCCTTGTGAACGTGAATCTCGAAAGTGAAAGTGAAAGTGAAAGTAAAAGTAAAATGAGAGCACGCAATCCAAAGCAGTTTCAATAGCGGCTCCCTGATGCCTGCAATTTATATATAGTCGCCTATACTTACCCAATGATATAATTGCGAGAAAAGGTATTGATACAGATATATAGAATATATCAGTCTGGTGAGTAAACTAAAAAATTTACGAGCCAATTGCGATTCTCTTGCTTAGGTGTGCGTAGAGGGTTGTTATTGTTTTTCTGGTTATCTACCTATTGCAGCTAAATCTGAAGTCTTACGTCCACATTGAAAAATAAATTTGACAATAGTGGATAAATAAATTTTGTGTAGCTGCATCTATAAGAAATGCATGTCTGTATTATCTGCAAATGATCATACTCTCAAAATTTGATTGTGAGACCTGAAAATTTAAGGGAGTCATCCAGTTTCTTAACCAAAGCATGTGAACAGGACCATATTTAGCACTCCAAACGATTGACAGTCGTAATTCTGCTGCTGTTTGATAGCTGTGGCAGAATCACCAGACAATCCTCACTGAAAGGTATTGGACAGATTTAAGTGATCAGGGACGGTCAAAATTAACTTTAGCCTTTAGCTTAAGCTTACCTCTGCAATTGGGTGGAAGTTTTGCATCACCCAATAGACATTTACCTGTGTAACATCACAAAGCTTCAAAATGTATTCTAATTAAGGCTTTTGTTTTAACTTGGAGTCTAAAGATCAAGAAAAAGTTGATTCCTTATGATACAACCCCTTCAATTGTTGTACTGAACATCTTTGATTTGACTTTAATTCAAAATGTTACATTAAGGGCAAGCGACAGATCAAAAAGTTGAAGAGTCGGGTGCCTTACCTCTCTCGGACAGATCATGTGTGGCTTTTTCCTCAGCTCAACACATTTCCTGAGCTTACAGATCTGATGGCCCATTTTTCGGTTCTGGCAACTCCTGCATTCCCCGCAGTTGATATTGCACAGGCAGGGTGTGCAAACATCGCAATGAATTCTCTTTTTCTTGTCTCTCCTCTCTTGAACTTGAAGTAAATGCAGTTGAATATCCTCAGTTTGGAGAGGAGGGTTTCCTGACTCCCTGCGCCCCAGAACCGACTTTGAGTCGCTGTCAAATGAGGACTGGGTGCTTTCTGTGCTACTGGAGAGTGACGCCGTCGCCTGAGGCCCACGGCCCATTTCACAAAGAGTGCTGTTGTAAATGGTCATGCTCAGCGAGAGGAGAGAAAGCGCTCCTTCTTTCTTCATTGACATTTCAGCATCGTCAATTTCATCTTTGGTGTCCACATCTGCAGTGCTTTCAAACTCATTTTTTTCTTTCTGGGGAGCATTTGCAATGTTTTCAAGTGCTGGTGATTCATTGGAGGACTGACACACTTGGGAGGCTACAGTCTCACCTGCTTCCAAGGAGTTTTCTGGAGTGGTTTGAAAAGAATTGTCGGGAAAGTTTATGTGTGGAACGATGAGTTCAACCTCCTCAGTTTGACCTGAAACATACTTATCTGATTGTGAAGGGGAGGGAGTTGTTGGGCTTGAGGTATTATTGTTGTAGGAAGAGTCCACATTATTGATGGGGTCAAGAGGGTCACGCTGCTCAACAAACGCCGAGTTCGGCTGCTCGCTAGGAGCAGAGCAGCTTTCGTTTTGTACAGTTTCTGTGCCTGCTTTCACTGTCTCTTCCTCTGCCTTGTCAGTGTTGTGAACAACAGTCTCTCTGTGATCCTCTGCAGTTTGCTCTGAGCTTATGTTGACGCTCTGTCCCTCTCCAGTGAGAATTACAGCACCCTTTTGTTGTCCATCACCATTAGGATCATGAACTTCTGACCTTTTAGTATCAGTATCCTGTTCCCTGATCTCCAGACCTCTCTTTTTCTTTGTAACCACTCTCCTGTAGGACTCAACTTCCCTCGGACACGAGACACTATTGCGAGGTGACTTCCCTTTCCCATTACGTTTTGACAACAAGCCATTTTGGTTCACAGAACCACGAGTGTGCCTGGATCCTTTAACAATGAGGACATTCTTGACTGTCCTCTTGCTGGGCTTGCTGACAGCAGTCCTCTGGGCCGCCTTGGCTGCCTGTTTCTTGTCTATGGCCTTCTTGATCTCACCATTGGCTTTGAGAAAGTTGACCTTTTGCCTCCTAGTCGTGGAAGCTTTCACCCTCCTAACATTTTGCTTTTTGGATGCACAAGATGACTTCTTGGGTGCTTTGGGAGTATGAGGCATAGCTGAAGCAAGTAAGGGTGAGAAAGGAGGAGTTCAGGATAGCCGGCATGGGAAACAGTATAACGATGACTCTGGGCAACAGTACTTTTCAGATCTTTCATGTAATGTTCCCTGTTTCGAGTAAGATCACATTGACATTTTTCCCACTGATGACATATGGATGAATGGCTACCTGTGGAAAGGACAATTCATTATTGAATTATGTAGCATCTGATTACGTTAATTAAAGACCCCTTAAATTAATATTGTGGTTTGTGGCTTATAGTCCATATTTGTAGGCTTTGAAGACATCTATATGTTAGCGTACCTCCTAAAATTTGACAAAATTCACTTCTAGCGGATTGAGACGGATCTGAAGAAACATCCAAGACTACAAAGATTTTTGCCCAATCCAATGGTCTCTAGAACGAGAATGTCCCTCCTCCCGGACGGACCAGCAAGCAGAAAATTGTGATTCATGGCTGTGATGTAAATTTAAGGCATCTGGGTATTTAAAAAAGGATGAGTCCCTCAATGTTAAACAACAATAATAATAAACGCTCACCAAGCCATTAAATTGGTTCATTAACTTCAAGCTAATGAAGTGTAATGCAAACCATATAGAGTAAACTAATCAACTAACAGATGATGTCTGACATATCACATAGTTTGATGACTGCGTGTGCAGGTGCAAAGTGTATTCCTCACTATTCCAAAATTTGTACAGTTTCTACCTTAAACCATAAGAACATTTATGAATATATTTCAGTCAGGGAAAAAATGCACAATAGATGATAGTTTGAAATGTGGCACACTTAAGGAAATATTATGCAGCCTTTAGGTACTCAGCGCACAAACACATTAAAGTTAGGACTGCTAATAAGACAAATCCTCACTGAAAATGGTATTGCATGGTTTTCACACAGTAGCGTTACCATAGCTTTTGGACATGTTTCTTTAGACAAGTACCATGATAGTCCCTTAAATATAATGGTTTATGGCTATGGTATTCATTAAGTACCACACTTCTTTTTATTAGGGATATTCAATCTTCCTATATTCACATGTTTATTGGTTTCAGCTGTTTGTTTACATGTGTATATGTGACTCCAAGTCTCCCTCAAGTGAAACAAGTGTTTTGGCACTTGTCATGAGTAAAATGTAAATACAAATCAGTCAAGTGTGAGGTATGTTTGTTGTGACAAGTACTCTAAAGACGCTCACACAGGTTTACACACTGGCTCCGTCTCAAACCTAGTGAGCTCCCTACATACACAGCATTTTTGTGCGTCATAGGCGCGTGCAAAATTGCGAGTCACCCGCCTACGATGCCCCAAAAATGTTGTCCAAGTAGGGAACTAACTAGGTTTTGTGACAGCCGTTGTGGCTGAGTAATCTCGTAACGTTCCCACACGCTTATCTCTAACAACATTTCGTTTCGGTTTCTATAAGCCGCTCTACTAACTTTCAAACGTGATACGAAACTAATAATCAAACAAAGGGGCTTTATCTGTGGGTTGCTGTATTGTTATGAACACTTTGAAGGGAGTTGAAATACTTTACATACCGGAGAGACAGATGCAGTGTCTGAGGGCTAATAATATTCCCCGCCTGATCGACACGAGCGATCCTTCAGCATTGCTCTTCGGTGGATCTTCCCTAGGCTCGCGTGAATAACCTCTTCACAGCGTATCTCTGACCTGTAACACTGACATACTGCCACAGACACTAAAGCACCTCATAAAAGGCAAATCCTTCTGATGTCAATCCATTCACGGCAGCTCTGCCTAACTCGTCCTGCACTCTCCAGTCAACTTCAGGATATTTAATGGACGTCGGCGTGAGGCGGCGGGGAAACCCGGACTGGATTGCTGTTCTCAGGATACAGTCGATCTTTGCAGAAATCATTATCTATCTATCGGATCAATCTTTAGGCTGCTAACTCTCACTGCGCTTTGAGCTAACTGCGCGTACCACGACTTGAGAAGACGTCATTTTCATTATGACTGTCGTCACTTCTGAATTTACCAATCCAACAGAACCTTTGTCTGTGAATGAGCTTGTGTGAGAATCTGTGCTTATCAGGCATAACAACAGGACAGTTATATCTGTATTATATATATATACCTCTCATGATTTAATCATCATCATTAATATTATTATTATTATTATTATTATGCCATTTTAATATACAGACAATAATTCCTCAGAAGTCAGATAAACAGAGAAACATATAAAAATAATCATTGTTATTACTACTACTATTATATATTATATGATATGTATCATTATATATGAATTATTATTATTATTATTATTATTATTATTATTATTATTATGCCATTTTAATATACAGACAACAATTCCTCAAAAGTCAGATGAACAGAGAAACATATACAAATAAAAATAAAAATTGTTATTACTACTACTATTATTATATATTATATGATATGTATCATTATATATGAATTATTATTATTATTATTATTATTATTAAATTTTACTATACAGAATAATTCCTCAAAAGTCAGGTGAATAGAAAAACATAAAACAATTAAAATAATCATGGTTATTACTACTACTATTATTATGCCATTTTAATATACAGACAACAATTCCTCAAAAGTCAGATGAACAGAGAAACATATAAAAATAAAAATAAAAATTGTTATTACTACTACTATTATTATATATTATATGATATGTATCATTATATATGAATTATTATTATTATTATTATTATTATTATTATTATTATTATTATTATTATTATTAATATTATTATTATTAAATTTTACTATACAGAATAATTCCTCAAAAGTCAGGTGAATAGAAAAACATATAACAATTAAAATAATCATGGTTATTACTACTACTATCATTATATATTATATGATATGTATCATTATATATGAATTATTATTATTATTATTATTATTATGCCATTTTAATATACAGACAATAATTCCTCAAAAGTCAGATGAACAGAGAAACAAACAATAAAAATAATCATTGTTATTACTACTACTATTATTATATATTATATGATATGTATCATTATATATGAATTATTATTATTATTATTCAGTTTTACTATACAGACAATAATTCCTCAAAAAAAGTCAGATGAATAGAAAAACATATAACTAAAATTAAAATTATTATCATTGTTATTACTACTATTATTATATCATATTTATAATATATAAATTATATCAATATTATTATTATTGTTATTATTATACAGCATATTATGAAAAGGCATAATAGTTGCCTGGTGCATTAATATACAGACAACTCACCATAATAATAATGTTCAACAACATTAATAATAATAACTATTATTATTATTATCATTATTGTTGTTGTTGTTGTTATTGTTCTTTTTATTATTATTATTCTATTACGCAGTTTTCATATATAGCAAATAATTTCTAAAAAAATCAGATGAATGCAATCAACAACAATCAAAATCATCATCATGATTAACTAAAAATAATTATAATTTCACATCACAATGATAATAATAATAATAATAATAATAATAATAATAATAATAATAATAATAATAATAATAATAAAAACTTGCATTGCACAGTATTGCCAAAAATCACACGTGGTATTTTATCTACCTATGTCTGATAAATGAATGTTAAAAACATCACACGTGGTGCGGCTCGTTGACACGCAATTACGTAGTAATTCTGCGACAGGAAACGATTCAGTGAAGGACACGATATGGACGGAACTGCTGAAAAACACGTGAAAAGTGAATTCCTGATCTTTGATTTGTGTTTTGTAAGTACATTGTTTAAATACAAAGAACTCAATACGTATAGATCTAATGCAGCGCGAACAGTTCCGTCGTGGTTGACGTTCAGTGTTCGCGCAGTTCACACGCAGTGTTTATAACCGGAAGAGCTGACCGCTTCAGGATCACACAGACAGGTCCATACACAGTTGTGCAACCAATGACCTTGATTTTAGCCAGGACTTATTTTATCTGTTTCCAAGAATTCAGGTCAGAGCCGCGGAAAACTCTGTGTGTGAATGATGTACACAGTTCAGTGTAAATCGCATGTGGATTTAAATCTGTCTTTGGTCTAATATGGATGATTGACACACGGAATAAACAGCGGTAACCAAGGTAACAGTATCGCTGTTGTGTATTGCAATATCCTTATCTTTGCGCACGTTACGAAATGTTATCACTTTTAGCCAAAGTTGCGAAAAAAGACACAGACCAGAAACTTACGCACTAAAAAGAAAGCAGCAGAAATGCCATGTTTTGTGGACATGGTAGTTTTTGACTAACGTTACTCATATGGATGGTACCCGTGTATGGTTTGTAGTTAAGTGAACTGAATCTGTTACCATTTCCCCAAACCAAGGACTTGTGAAGTAATACATTTACAACGCTGCCCAGCTGTTTATGACTGATATGGCTTTAATGTCTGCAGAGTTCAGCCCATCTCAGCGATCATTTGAGGCATAATAATACCAATGCACATGTTTGTTTACTCCATTCCAGAGTGTGCTGAAGACATGAATGCACTGCGCTCCTGATAGCAGCCATCATGACGACAGAGGCTGTGTCCTCAGGGACTCGCGCTCAGATCCCAGCTCCAGTCCAGAAAGACTACTACTACTGGTTACGCTCTTTCACAGCTGGAGGTCAAGTTTTAATCACAAAAAAAATGTGTATACTTTGTACCTTGTAGTATGGAAGTATGCATAAATTGATAGTATAGATCGTTAATGTATTTTTTTCTGTATTGTTATTATTTTTTAATAACAGTTTGTATAGATTTTTCAAGTTTTTGACATTAGATGGTTTATTGAAGCACATCCAAGATGTATATGAATTTGTTTCTTCATCAGAACAGATTTGGCGAGCTGTGGTTCCTCTTCAGTGAATGGGTGCCGTCAGAATGAGAGTCCAGACGGCTGATAAAAACATCACGATGATCCACAAGTAATCCACACGACTCCAGTCCACCAATTAACAACTTGTAAAGTGAAAAGCTAATTGTTTGCAGGAAACAAATCTGTTTAAACGATTTTTTAACTGCAAACCATTGCTTCTGGTGATTAGCCATAATAATGCTTCCTATAGTTAAAAAGTCCATCCCCTCTTGAATCGAAATCCACCAACATATTTGTTTAGAGCTTGATCTATGCATATTTCTCTCCTGATTTAGACGAGGTGATTTTTTTCACTGGAGTAAGCAATATTAAGAATAGAGGACTCTTTGATTTTAGCTGAAAGGAATACTTTGAAGTTAAAAACATCGTAATGATGGATTTGTTTGTTTACAAACATCTTTTTACTTCACAAGATGTTAATGGACTGGAGTCGTGTGGATTACTGGTGAATTATTGTGTTTTTTTTATCAGCTGTTTGGATTCTCATTTTGACGGCACCCATTCACTGCACAGGATCCATTTTTGGCCACATGAAATGCAGAGAGACATAAAATATGTAGTGTTTTCTAATAAGTGTTTTATTATGATTGTTTTTATTTGAATTTTTTTTTATTTGCTGATCAAATATGAATCTGTTTTTATTTGATTTTTATATTTAGGTGTTGCTGGATGCTGTGCCAAGTCCACCATAGCGCCTCTTGATAGAGTGAAGATTTTACTACAAGCTCAAAATCCTCATTACAGACACCTTGGTAAGTTAAATCCAAAATGTTTCCGATAAACAGATATTTTTGTGCAACTTGATTTGAAAAAGAACTATGCGCCAAACGGTTGAACATGATGTTATCTTGTGTGTGTTTTCAGGAGTGTTTGCCACACTTAAGGCAGTGCCAAAAAAAGAGGGTTTCCTTGGACTATACAAGGGAAATGGAGCCATGATGATCAGAATTTTCCCATATGGAGCCATTCAGTTTATGGCTTTTGATATCTACAAAAAGGTTACTTTTGTTTCATAGTCATTATGTACTAATGCCAGTCTTGGGGAATAACAAACGAAACATAGTTATGTTCCTAACATAATTATATTTTTAGTAGCGTGACAGTTGTTCAGAATATCATAGCTTTTCCAGTACCACTTCTGCAGTTTTTGTCACATTGCATTCCGCAAGCAGCCGTAAAAATAGGCAATAATCAAACGCAATCTCCTGAACTGTCCTCTCAAGTAAAGCACTAATCTGATTCCTTGTAAAGAGTTGGTTAAGTCATGATTTTTTTGGAGTGATCCAGCTCAAAAAAGAATTCACAGATTTATTTGAGAAGTTGAGGTAGTTTATTTTCCACTTTTTTAGTAGTTGTATTCAATGTAAATGTATCTCTACAAATGAGTTCGTTCTTGAAAAAAAAACTACTCATTACAAATGAGTAATGAGTAAAATCAGTTACTTTATCTGATGGTTATATATTTGAAATTACTAGTGTATATATGGTCACCTTAAACCGGTAAGTTTTAGTAATCAGTTTAAGTAATCAGTTTACTACTTTTTTGTCAGTAGCTTAACTTTTTTTAATTTCAGTACCATGTAGCTTCCCTAAGTTTAATGTTAACAATACAAAGTTTTGTACTAATGCCACTTGTACACAGTTAGATTTTTTTATGCTTACAGTAAACTGTTTCTGCTGTACTTTCAGTTCCTTAACACACAACTTGGAATGTCTGTGCATATTCATCGGCTCATGGCAGGATCTATGGCAGGTTTGTGATTGTTTTCCATGACTCTTTAGTCTTTTACAAGACTTCATGATAAGCATTATGTCGTTATCTCTTTCTGTAGGGATGACTGCAGTTATTTGCACCTATCCACTCGATGTTATCCGAGTTCGCTTGGCGTTTCAAGTGACAGGAGAGCATCGCTACACTGGCATAATAAACGCCTTTCAGACTATTTACCTTACGGTATGAAGACAGGAAAGAAGTTTAATTGAGAACCTTTCTGTGCTTCCGTTTTGCATGACAGTGTTTTATCTTTAAAGGAAGGAGGAATGTCTGGATTCTACCGTGGTCTGACCCCTACAATCATTGGCATGGCTCCATATGCAGGTTATTTTCTTGTTTGTTTTATGTAACTTATACAATGCAGTGAGCAAAACTGAAAACCACTTTAGCTTATGTCCTCACGTCACTGTTTTTTCTGTGTTTCAGGCTTTTCTTTTTTTACATTCGGTACACTGAAGACTCTGGGACTCACTCACTTCCCAGAGCTCCTAGGCAAGCCATCTCTTGACAACCCTGATGTTCTCGTGCTGAAGACTCACATCAATCTGATGTGTGGTGGAGTTGCTGGAGCAATTGCTCAAACTATATCGTATGTTTTTTTTTTTTTTTTTTTAAATCCCTTGTTTATTAGGTATTGTTTGTAGTACAACCGTTATTTAGCTTTAAATAACAGTTGTACTTTTTTCCTGATTGTTTTGCGATCACATTTTTCATGTTCGCGTATTAAACTGAGACGATGCGCATCAAAGTTTTAGTGGAAAAAAGAGTTTCACACAGTCCTCATCTCTGCCACGCAGCAGTGAACTTCTTTATTTGAAGTGCACTTGCCGTCTAGTAATCACAAAAAGCTTTGTGCTTTGTTACATTTTAATAACCAAAGTATCAGCTTTAAAATTAATCCAAATTCATAACGAAATACAAACAATAAATACAGTTTTGGCGCTCTTTAATGGGGCAGGCGCAGTCGCTTTAGAGCCTCAGTTCAAGCTGTGAGTGAACCCATTTAATCTTTCTCTTTACTACTATAGTACATAATGAACATGAATTAACATCAAAAGGTAGGCTATTTTATAAGAGAGCCTACAGTACAAACTAACTGAAATATCTTGTGTAAAAAACTGACTGCGGAAAACGTGTAAAGCTTGTAAACATTGCAATGTAATATAAATTTACCTCAGAAGAACTATTCGGTGTCAATAAGCTCATCAGTCAGCTAGAAAAATAACTAAAGAGGAGCATTTTGCTATATTAATGCGCTATTGCATTTTAATATTTTTACTTAACCTGTTGTCTACATGATTCAACTCCTCCTATAAAATTGCATTTTACTAATGAAGAAAAACAGGCTGAAAGTTTGAAAGACATACACTCATATACATATAAAAATAAAGGTGCTTAAAAAGTTCTTCACAGAACCATGTTTGGTTCCACAAAGAGCCATTCAGTCAAAGGTTCTTTAAAAAACCATCTCTTGCTTATCTTTTTATAATCTGAAGAACCTTCTTTTGCCACAAAGAACCTTTTTCTAAATATTTCAAAAGATCTTAAAGAAACCATATAAAAAAAAAATATACAAAAAAGGCACCACTAAGCAACCATAAATCACAATAACTAATAAGAGCGAATGATAACAATTACAGGATGCATTGCTGAGGAGCCCAAACTACACTCAGTGGCCAAGTGATGCTTATGGTCCATAATATTGGTACAGATTCTGTGTAATAGACAATGCGTGACTGTATATATTTTAAGTTGGAAAAGACATTAGTTCCCACTTTAAGTGAACCTAAGTTCACAGGTCATCGACAAGATGGATTAAAATGCTGATAAAATCAAGAAAAGATGAGATATAAACGCATGACAGTATGATTGAAATGTTAAAATCTAAAAAAAAAAAATAAAACACATTTATTCTGTGGCCCCATAAAAAATATAATTTGACGCCTAGGTTTTTTTCTTATAGGAGTCAATGGCTCCTTACTCGATTTTTTTGTTTGGAGCCCTGTATATGCAGTAGTGTTATTGTACGTACGTACTACAATCTTTCTAATATTTCTACACAGATATCCACTAGATGTTGCCCGGAGGAGAATGCAGTTAGGTGCGTCACTCCCTGATTTTGACAAATGTTGGTGAGTATTATATAATTTGGCTGATCTTAAGTCTTTGTTTCCTCAATGATTTACACTGGTGGAAATGTTAAGTAAATTATAAAAAAGGTACTGCTTTGTTAATAGGGATGCATAAGTATTAAAATCTGAACAATAATTATTTTTATATTATGGCAGATAATATATACTGTACACACACACACACACACACACAAACTACATGTCAAAAGTTTGGAATAATTAATATTTTTTGAAAGAAGGCTGCATTTATTTGATCAAAAATACAGTAAAAACAATAATATTGAGAGATTTTTTACAATTTAAAATAACTGTTTTGTATTTTAAAACATAATTTATTCCTTTGAGGCGAAGCTGAATTTTCAGTAGTAGTTACTTCAGTCTTCAGTGTCACATCATCCTTCAGCAATCTGCTGATTTGCTGCTCAGGAAACATTTAGAAACATTTTCATGTTGAAATCAGTTGTGCTGCTTAATATGTTTGTGGAAACAGTGATGCACTACCATTTAGAAGTTTATGATACGTTTATTAAAGAATGCAGAAAAAAATCAGTTTCTACAACATTAATTACAATATTATACCACAAAAACACATTTTTTAACATTGGTATTAATATATAAATACTGTGTGTGTGTGTGTGTGTGTGTGTATATATATATATATATAGATATATATATATATAGATATATATATATAGATATATATATATATATATATATAGCAGTTAGATGAATGATTAGCTCAAAATTCCCATCAACTTTTGTCTGTATGTTTTCTAATTTCTAATTTCTTTTGAGCAGCAGCCTCACAAAAACTCTCAAGCATGTGTACACCCAGTACGGTGTCAAGAAAGGACTGTATCGTGGCCTGTCCCTCAACTACGTCCGCTGTATACCGTCACAAGCCGTTGCCTTCACTACTTACGAGTTCATGAAGCAAATTCTTCACCTAAACTAGAACAATCAGTGACTGAGCCTTAAAGGAACGAGTTGAAACGACCCCGGCGCCATCCCAGCAGTCCTGTCTGCCATTCCAGAGACCAGTCATCTGAAATCCAGTTCTTACTAAACACCCACACAAACGGCAAACCTGTGGCTTTGCACAGCCCAGCAACAATCACTATGGATACAGAGACAAAAGCAACCGACACTGGAAATCCCATGGAAACCTGTGTCTGAAACTTGCTTGTAAGAAGCCATCCCATGTCAGATTGAACAATATGCCTTAATCTTTCACTCATATCAAAACACAAAATCGCAGTTGATTTTACCTATGTGGACAGTTTCTGTAGGTATATCACAGTGCTTTTGACATGATTTTTAAGTTGGTTTTTCTTTGCTAAATTTCATTCATATGTAGCTTTATATTTCAGCAAATCTGAGTCACCTCCAGTCTTATTGACTGATATTTGTCTCTTTTAGTGATGAAGATGACTTTCCTCTGCAGTTCAATTATACTGTGAATGGAAGAGAGTGCACATAATGTCTATGCAGTATTCAGTCATGTTCGCATGCCGACGTAACTGTGGCTCAAGTTTAATATCTGATTGATGCCTTACAGTGCAGGTTAATTTACAATCTCCCTTTTGGAAGAAAGCAATCAAATGAGAATTTGTGTGGTGATGAATATATCACAGCTGATATGTATATAATTCTTAAATTATCATTCACTGATTTGTGATGGGAACTACACGAGTCCCTTAAATAGAATAGAATAAAATAACACAATACACTTTCACCAGGCCAGATTAAAATTAATTATTATATATATTTTTATATAATATATATATATATATATTGGCAGTATATATATTTGATTTATTGCCTTGTTTTGTGTTGTATTGAATGGAAATGTGCTTCCTCAAACGGTTGCCTCATTTTCCTTCCTGTTGTAATTACTTGCTTCTTTGTTGTTGCCATGTGGTGGCAGTGTTGCAGTGATCGAGTCCTTAAACCTCTTTAAATTGGACTTTTCATGTACATGTTGATCTTTTAGCTGCATGTGTTTCCGAAGATGAAGGGGAACATTTATGTGCGTACATTCAACAGCGACTGATACAGTTTTGTTACTGAGCGAATACACGAGTTGTGAAGGTCATGATACATTGATCACATTTATTTGCACTAAATGCCATCAAGCTGAATCACTAGAATGGGAGGATTGTCTTAAACTTATCTTTGCTGATTCTTGAGAACTGTGGAGAAAGTTCGTCTTGCTGCTTTGGATCAATTGCCTTTATTTATTTGTGTCCTATTGGTATGATGAATGGATATTAAGTCAGATTGAAATGGTTAATAGGCACTGAACAAATATGAGAATGTGATTTTTAATTTGTATGTATGCTTAGATGATCATTAAAGAAATGTAAATGTTAAACGAATATCTTTGGGAATACAAATAAAGGCTTTTTTGTCTTGTGCTAGAGTTATAATATAATTAAAATATGATTAATGGATTGCCAGTAAGTATTTGCATGATCCCATTTTACACTATTTGTCACCCAGTGGGATTTCCCTAAAGTTCCCTTATTTTTGTTTGGAAATGCATTTACTATGAAACACCTCCCTTGTAGCAAATAATTTGCATTTATTTCCTCTTATGTTTGTAAGGTACTGTTGTTTGATAACGCCTTATTTGACTGGGAAATATGCTATAAACAAAACATTGGTCATAGTATATACTTACTTATCATGTTACCATGCAAGTCATAAAAAAAAGTAGCGCTCACTGGCCAGTGTGAATTTTTGGCCTTCTGTACTTTGAATAAAATAGTTATTCTAGGGCCATTAAAGCACTTTATACTCATATACATGGTTTATATGCTCATATGGAAAGGTTTAGGGTCAGTGTCTGTTGTTATTATTATTTTTAATTTAATTCTTTTTTTTTTTAAGAAATTATACTTTATCAATAATACTGAAAGAATTTATCATGGTGTTCACAAAAGCAGTGCAGCTGTTTTCAACAATGATAATAAATGTTTGTTGAGCACCAAAACAGCATTCTGGAATCATCTGAGAATCATGTGATGCTGTAGACTGGAGTAGTGGCTGCTGAATTCAGCTTTGAATAAAATTAAAAAACTAAATTTTAAAAAATACATAATTTTTGATCAAATAAACAGCCTCAGTGAGAACAAAAAAATATGTGTGTGTACTGTGTATATTTATTATTTATATATAAATCACACAGCCTCGGTGGATAATAAAAAGATAAAACGTAAACACACACACATCTTCAAATATATATATATATATATTATATATATATATATATGTGCTATCACAATGATTAATCGTGATTAATCACCATCCAAAATAAAAGGTTTTGTCTACATGTATGTGTGTACTGTGTATATTATTATTTATATATAAATACACATACATGCATGTATATATTTAAGAAAAATATGTTTTTTCGTTTATATATTAATATATTTATACATGATATAATTATAAAATATATACTGTATGTGTTGTCCTTTATATACCCAATAAACAGCACTATACCAGTACACACACACCACACACACACACACACACACACACACACACCCACACACAAACACACACACACACACACACAACCACCACAACACACATATATATAATATACTATATATATATATTGGGATATTATACATATATATACATAGACACTTTTGAAATCTTTTATTCTCACAGAGGCTGCATTTATTTGATTTATGTATTCACTCAGTAATAAATCTCTCTCTCTCTCTATAATATATCTCTCTCTCTCTCTCTCTCTCTCTCTCTATAATATATATATATATATATATATATATCTATATATATATATATATATATATATATATATATATATATATATTATTATATACATATATTTGCTGTCAAATGATTAATCACATCTACAATGAATAAAGTTTTTTACATGTATAAGTGCAAAAAAAGTTAAAAGACTGAAAACACTGAGACTAATATTACAAAAAATGTACAGTGGTGGCCAAAAGTATTAGAACTCTAGTATTTTGCAGGTAGGGGTAGCTCAGCCAAAAAAATGGTTTTAAGTCAGTTGTTTCTATCTTTTGCTGTAGTGTCTCAGTAGGAAATATCAGTTTACATTTCCAAACATCCATTTTACTATTATTTGTAATAAATCCAGTGTGAGATTTTATATATATATATATATATATATATATATATATATATATATATATATATATATATATATATATATATATATATTGAAATTTGCAAATTGCAAATTTTGTTGTATTCATCAGCAGAATGTGAGCTGGCACACCACAAGGCACATGCCACAAAACCCTGCAAACTATCAAGGACAACTAATCTTAAAAAATAAGCATGAAGCAACTGCTCACTCTAAGTAAAACTCTTGGCAAGCCTTAAAGATTAACAAGAACTAAAATATCTGATAAGCAAGCCAGGCAGAGCATCTTAAAAACTGGTTCCTGTATTATGGAGTGTAGAGTGACTTACTGTAATATACTGACACAACTCAAATTCATAAATAAACTGCATAATGCCGTTCAGACACTTCTAGAAACGAGAAACTAGGTTAAAGCCCACCGCAATGCTAATCAAGAGAACATCTAAAAATTTCCGTGTAGTATGTGTTAAGTTTGTGGCTTGAGCGAGTCAGTTAGAGAGAGAACGGGAGAGGGGGAGAGAGAAGAGGAAATGCATTCTGCGTGTGACTCTTGAAAAGTCCATTTGAGTTCAGTTGCAGAGCTGATCTCCAGCTTGACGAAAATGCCCAACTACACAGTGACTGTCGCCACTGGCACTCAGTGGTTTGCTGGAACGGATGACTACATTTATATAACCCTGGTGGGATCTGAGAGCTGCAGTGAGAGAACCCTCCTGGATAAACCCCTCTATAATGACTTTGAGAGAGGAGCGGTAAGATACTAACAGTCTTTGCCTATGAACGCAACTGTATTAGACCTTTGAGCTCCTTTTGACGAGTTTGATTCATTGTGAATTATATTGTGCAAATAATAATTCAATTATATTGCATAAGTGAATTGCCTTATTCTTAAAATTGTAAACTTTTTTATAAATGCTTTGGCATTCTTTCTTTTATGGCTGTTGATTAATTTGAGTCAAAACACAGGCTAACTGACTTATGAGTTATATGTCTTGACTCTTGATGGCACATGCAGTACACTTTTACACTGTTTTGAAAATTGTCAGAAAAAAAAACAAATATTCTTTTACAAGAAAATACAATTTCGGTGTTTCTAATTCAGTGTGTCACTTGCCGTTTCTATTATTTGTGAAAAAAAAAACAATTTCCTGAGTGAAAATTATTTCACCAACATTTTTTTTTTCAGTGTGGCGCACTTATATATTACAGTCTCTTTAATTATTTAAATCAAACCACATTCTTTGGTCAGTATCTTTGAAGTAGTCATGCAGTGTGTCTCTAAGGAAGTCTAATCACTAAGTGTCAGACGAAAGATAAGAGAAAGATCAAAATCAATGATCAGGATCAGGACAAACACATACAGTATATATTTTATAATTATATCATATATAAATATATTTAATATATAAACAAAACATATTTTTCTTAAATATATACATGCATGTATGTGTATTTATATATAAATAATAAATATACACAGTACACACATATATGTAGACAAAACCTTTTATTTTGGATGTGATTAATCACGATTAATCATTTGATATCACTATGAATAGGACGATGAATATGTGTGTATTTTTTGAGTCAATTAATTCAAATCTAACATTAATCGTAATTGGGTGGACTCATATGACATCAGTGTGGGAGAGGACCTGGGAGAAATCGAGCTGGTGAAAATTGAAAAGAAGAAATACTGGGTGCATGATGACTGGTACTGCAAATACATCACGGTGAAGACGCCGTATGGAGATTACGTTGAGTTCCCCTGCTTTCGCTGGTTAGTTGATGACAAAGAGGTGATCCTCAGAGATGGAAGGGGTATGTTCTGATTGGCTTGTACATTTCTTCATGTAATAAAGGCCTAAACTTTACCTTAAAATAAGGTAACAATGCTTGATGTGTTTCAGCTCGATTGCCACAACATGCCAAGACCAGAGTGGCGAAACAGCACAGGCGCAAAGAACTAGAACAGAGACAGAAGACATACAGGTTTGGTGCAACTTTCAGAAAGAGGTTAACCACTGTAGCAAATTTGTGCTCTAGGAAAAGTGCTTTTCATTTCATCATAACATAAAAATATATATATTTTTTTTCATTCTCGTAGTCAGTTATACATTGATGATTTATATGTACTGTTTAGCCTACTCTTTGCAAAATAATTTTGTGCATTCAGGTTTCATATTGTACCTTTGTAAATCCCAGGTTGCCAGTGTCTCACTCTCATTGTTTGGAAAAAATTCTCAGAACCCGACTTATTTAACGTCTTGTGTAACTTAGCTTTGCTAGTTGCATTTATAATTCTGACTATACCACCCAGGTTTCCTGAATACACTGTTCTGACAATAACCGTAAGAGTAAATCACTCTTTTTTATTTTTTCCGTCATTGTTTCCCTGAATTTCTGAAACAAAATAAAGCGAGTTTCTGTTTTTGCAAAGCTCATGAATATTTCATGAGGCAAGCACTGTACAGTTTATGACTGGTCGTTGCTTAACCAGTTCCACAATTTTAATGACCTTAAACCCGGCGTTAAAACAATACTACACATTTTCAAAATGACAAGTGGGGTTACACAGAGTTCATCCACAAATGAAACTTCTGTCATCAGTTAATCACCCTCATGTCATTCCAAACCTGTATGACTGTTGTTCTTCTGCAGAACACACAAAAAATGTAAATGTTGTATGTAAGTATTTATATAAGCCTATTTAGATATTTTGAAGAATGCCATGAGGGTGTATAAATGATGACGGAAGTTTTATTTTTGAATGAACTATCCCTTTAAAATGAGAGTTTAAAAAGATAATTACTCAGGTTTGAGCGAATCTGAAAAGCCCTTAAAGGATAGTTAACCCAAAAAAATACAATTTCTCTCATCATTTACTCAACCTCTTGTGAGTTTCAAACCTGTTTGAGGTTCTCTCTGTATAAGTTTCTTTGCTGAACACAAATAAAGACATTTTGAAGAATGTTGGTAATTTTGTTTCATTCTGTGGAAGTCAATGGCTACCGTCAGCTGTTTGGTTACCCACATTCTATCTTCTTCTGTGCTCAACCGAAGAAAGAAACTCATACAGGTTTGGAATGACATGAGGGTGAGTACACAGTGACAGAATCCTTTACCACTGAGACCGCCACTACCACATCTGACCATACTGCCCAGGAAATCCTGTTTTTAAACATGGAACCCTTTATTTATTGCATAATAATGCAATATATGATTTGGTGCTGATATAATAGACTGAATTTTAAAACATGATGATGTGCTTGATGTTGAATGGAAGGAGTGGCACCCTGGCTTTCCTATGAGCATAGATGCCAAAGCCCATAGTGAGCTTCCACGAGACATTCAGTTTGATAGCGAGAAAGGAGTGGACTTTGTGCTCAACTACAGCAAAGCGTAAGATTCTTTTTGTTTGATGACTATTGCATATTTCATTCTTGAATACCGTTTTTACTTCTCTGTGCTGTCAGACAGCTATTTATTTCTATAAAGTGATGTCTGTTTGTATTTATGCACATTTGCATGTTTCTTTCAGAATCTGTTTGTCTTTTGCATGTTTCAACGAGGTCTGAATACAAACATGCATTGTCATTGTGGTATTGCACATTTGCACAGACCTTAAAGAACTGTGATGGGCTGTGCTCGTGTAAAAGTGACTGTTAAAAGGGGGAAACTGCAGATCCGGTAGATTGTGTTATCGATATAAATAGTTTTGAGAAGTGTCATTCTCAGTGGCATGCATACATGTGTTTACC
Organism: Cyprinus carpio; assembly: GCF_018340385.1. Taxonomy (NCBI): domain Eukaryota; kingdom Metazoa; phylum Chordata; class Actinopteri; order Cypriniformes; family Cyprinidae; genus Cyprinus; species Cyprinus carpio. The sequence goes on along the minus strand of NC_056609.1, from coordinate 11,515,577 downwards.
ACCCATATCTGCAGGCATAGTGAGTTAGATTATCACAACAACAACACATTTGAAAAGACTGTGAGAAAGCCGGGATTGCAGTTGTGAAAAACAAGTGCTTAGTACTTATACTTCATATTTATTTATTTATTTTGAAAACTAGATTTGCAGATAATTTAATATTAATAAACTAAACTTAAATATTAATTAATATATTATGTAAAACATTGCATTAATTTGCAATATTTTCAACATTTCAACCAACTAACCACACCAAACAAAACAAAAAAAATATAATATATAAATAAAATAAATTAATAATATATAATATATAATAAATAAAATATATTATATTATATTATAGAAATTATATATAAAGTTAAGTCCTACTTAAATGGGTAAAAAAAAAAAAAAGGTTCAACTAATTGCATGTAATATTTATTTTAATATTTCATTTATTTGCTTATAAAATGCGATTAACTGTCCAAAAACATTACTGTCAAGTTTATGTTTCTGTTCTACCTGCCTTAACCTAGTTTTCCTGTGTTCCTTGATTAGTTCATTCGGTTCCACCTGTGTTTATTCATTATCTCGTTTGTCTCTGCTCATTTAAGCCCTGTGTTCTCCTGAGTTCCTTGCTTCTGTATTAGTTTGAGCTTATATGTTTGTGGTTGTCCTTTCTCCTGAGTGTCTGTTTGAATTAAAGGCTGTTTGGTGGATTATACTGCATTGTGTGCTTGTCTACAGCCACCTTCTGTGACAATTATATTTAGTACATTGAATATATTCTTTTGAAGTGTATTATTCCTGTTAGAAATGAAGAGTATGCTCAAACTTCTTTTTCGCAAGGGTAGAAGTAAATCTCTCTCTCTTTATGTATGATTTTGATATAGAAGATAAAAAAAGAGGAAGAAGAAGAACATGTATTGTATTCAATATAACAGATTATAGGCCAGTTTTTTTAAATGACTGTGTTTTATTCCTCAGGATTGAAAATCTCTATGTAAACCAGTTCATGCACATGTTCCAGTCCTCATGGGGAGATTTTGCAGACTTTGAGCGTATATTCATGAGAATTAAGAATACAATATCAGGTTTGAACAGCCAGCGCATATAACCTTTGCAATATGTTTAACAACACTGAAGAGTTGCACATTACACACTCGACTCATAAACACTGTTAAAATACATTAATTACCTGTTTGGAGTAAGCAGCATTGCATTTGGTTTCCTCGTATGTCTGTAAAATGTACACAGTGTATTTAGATTAATGTTAGGTTTTACACTGCACTCTTTATCATAATAAGAATAATAAAAAACATACCATGTTGTCCTGAGTTATTTACATGATTAAAGCACACAGCTGCTTCAAAATGTGTTGTGTGAATAAAGATGAATGTGTGTAATAATGTTAAAGTGACTGCTTGTGTCCTTTGCACAGAGTATGTGATGGAGCACTGGAAGGAAGACTTCATGTTCGGATACCAGTTCTTGAATGGCTGTAATCCAGTGGTCATCAGGAAATGCACAGAAATTCCTGACAAGTTTCCAGTCACACAAAAGATTGTTGAGGACAGTCTGGAGAGGGGTCTCACTCTGGAAGAAGAGCTCAAGGTATGCAACACACAAGCAATGAGTAATTGGCATGTGCAGTATGATTCGCCTGCAACACATTTTCATGTGTGTCAGTTCGGCATGCAACATTTTGCATGGTTTTAGTACAAATGTGACAACTTGTCTTTCAGGAAGGAAACATCTTTATTGCTGACTATGAGCTACTAGATGGTGTTACTCCCAATTCCACAGACCCATGCACCCTTCAGTACTTGGCTGCACCCATCTGTCTGCTTTATAAGAACATTCAGAACAAAATCATGCCAATCGCCATCCAGGTATCTGAAATAAACACAAAACAAGCACATGTGCTGGAAACATTGATATCAGATATAGCGTGATACGATCATTACTGCTTCTCCATTTCTTTTCTCACCCCATCTTCTGAAGTTAAAAACGTGTGAAAAAAAAAGCTTTAGTTAAGTAGATGCTTTGTCAAAACTGAGAATACAAACAATTTAACATGAAGGTGACAAGAAATGTTTTATTGAAAAACACTGTATATATATATATATATATATATATATATATATAAATATATATATATATATATATGTGTAATATATATATAATATAAACATATGTATGTATGGTGTGTTTTATTGATAAATACTGTATATATATATATGTATGTATATATATATATATATATATATATTATATATTTTTTTTTTATGAAAAACTTGAAAAAAAAATCGTGAACACTATACTATACCTTACACTCTTGAATAAAAATTTCTTAACTTCTCATCAGTAGGTATACATTGTTCTGCTACGTTTTGTGCAAAAATACTATAGGTTGATAATAGAAAATGCATTTGACAATATTCCAAAATAAATGAACTAATAAAAAAAATATATATACATTACCATTCAAAATTTTGGTGTCAATAAGATGTTTATTTTTTGCTCTCCAGGCTGCATTTGTTTGCAAAAAATATAGTAAAAACAGCAATACTGTGAAATATTATTATAATTTATAATGACTGTTGTCTGTTTTAATAGATGTTCAAATTTGTCATTTATTTCTGTGATGGCAAAGCAGAATTTTTAGCTGTCATGATCTTTCAGAAATCATTCTGATTACAGGTTGGATGGTAACTTTTGAGCATTAAGATGCATAGAAAAGTGTAATTTAATTAGTCCATGTGACCATGCTATTTTACAAGCTTTCTGAAATGTGGTTATTTTTGTACAAGGATTAAAAAATGAAGGAAGTTGTGCAAGGAAGTTTTTTGTACAGTATATATATATATGGATGTAAAGGAGTGAATGGAATATAAGAAACAGGGAAGTCTCTTACAGTCTGAGAACAATGGCATAATATGCCTTTCTATAAAAACAGGCTGAATGAGTTTTGAAAATGACCTCCATATTATTAACATAGCTGCTTCAGAAACCAGGAGAGGATAATCCCATCTTCCTCCCGAGTGATGATGAGTACGACTGGCTGCTGGCCAAGATCTGGGTAAGATCTTCAGATTTCCACGTACACCAGACAGTCACGCATCTTCTCAGGACACATCTGATATCTGAGGTCTTTGGCATAGCCTTGTTCAGACAGCTGCCTGCCGTTCATCCTGTTTTTAAGGTAATTTCTTTGTTCTCTGTATAGAATTGATTCTATGATATTCGTGTAGATACGTCTTATGTATGGTTGATTATACATTCCAAAAGGCATCCTCTGCTCTTTCAGTTGCTGTTACCTCACATCCGTTTCACCATTGCCATTAACACCAAGGCTCGAGAGCAGCTCATCTGTGAGTGTGGACTCTTTGACAAGGTCAGCTTTTCTCTTCCTCTAATAGCTTACTTCCTCCAAAGCCACCTATTGTAATCATTCATGTTCTTCTTCGTCCTCTTTTTATCTTCTGCTCAAGAAGTCTAAAAGGCAGGCCATAGAACTGTTTGGTAAAAAGTTGTGAAATCTGGCCTAAAGATAGAGGTCAGTTTGAACATTAACTGTCTCTAACTCAGTCCCTCTACCACCAGTTTTCTGAATTTCACTTTTGTTTTGAAACAAAACGACGTCATTTTCCATCATGAACTTTTTTGGGGAATTTTCCAAAAAGCCTACTTTGTCAAACTACCCCTAGATCGCTTGTCTGGTTTCTTGTTTGTTTTTAATATAAAAAAGTTTTTCTTTTACAAATGTAAAAGCCCTTTCACAACAACAGTGAAATGAATATGCCTTAGATGGAAGGAAATGTAAATTCATGTCTGTACATGAAGAATATGGTGCAGGAGAAAAAAGTTCAACACTATTCAGAAATAACAAAAATTAATCACAAATGTGTCATTTTTGCTAAGTGTGGTTGAATTGGGTCATCGAAGGTCAGTAGCAAAGACATTGGTTAATAAAATGGGATTAAATACATAAATAATATTTGTCTTAATTATTTCAGGTTTGCATTTAGATGTTTTTACTCATTTTCGGGAATACTGAATGTTTTTGTGCAGGTTGCATTGGTAAATGCATGATAACATTTAGTCTACATCTACAGTAACGTCATGCTCACAGAACGCCTCTGCACTTACTACCGATTTCTCTCAACATGGCAACACGAGAGCTGTCAGTCAAGACATTGGAAATAGAGTAACTGGCGTCACTTATTTGAAAAAGTAACTTAAATATTTCCTTCTCAATTAAAAAGTAACACATTACTTTACTAGTTACTTGAAAAAAGTAATCTGATTATATAACTCACGTTACTTATTACCCCTCAACACCATGCATAACAAAGGCATATGTTTGGTTTTATGTTGCATGTATAATATAGCAAGAAAAAGTTAACAAAGAGTAAGCAATTGCAGCCGATTTTTGAACCAATCAGTTGAATTAACAAAATGACTCACTGTTTTGTTCCTGAATGATTCACTCATAACTTATATGCACGTACTGGTGTACTGATTTAATATGCAAAAGAAGGTCGCTGAAAAATCCCCACCACTAATTCACAGACTGACAGTCCGGATGTGCGCAAACACACAGTAATACAAATTTAAATCGGAACTAAGTGTTCAGTTACTGTAACATTTTACTAAAGTCTTACAACTTATACATCATTGTGGGGTGTTTGTATCTCTGTGTTTGTCTCACAGGCTAATGGGACAGGTGGAGGTGGCCACGTAGAACTGGTCCAGAAGTCCATGAAGACCTTCACATACAGGTCCTTGTGTTTCCCAGAGGCCATAAAAGCACGAGGCATGGACAGCAAGGAGGAACTACCCTACTATTTCTACAGAGATGATGGCTACAGCGTCTGGGAGGCAGTGACAAGGTATGTAACAAAATAAAGCATGGACATTTCATTTGTAAAGGAGCTAAAAAGTCAAAAATTGCAATTTTTTTTTAGTAATTTGATATTAATTTGATCTATTCCTAGTTTTGTGACAGATGTAGTGGACATCTACTATGACAAAGACGAGACAGTCCAGGAAGACACAGAGATCCAGGCTTTTGTGAAAGATGTCTGCAGCTTTGGAATGCAGGATTTTGACTATTGTGGTAAATATACGCCTAAAACAAATCCCAAAACTGCATAACACAAAGGAGTACACTTTAGCATACCTCCTACTTATTATTATGGGAAGACTATACCTAAATATGAACTGATTGCAATGTGTACAGACACTTAAATGCATGTCAATTTCAATTAAATGAAAATGTATTACAGCTTCAATTTATATTAAATGCAATTAGCTGATCTTTAGAGAGCTTTTTGACCCACTTCAGAATTACTTCTGTTGTTTTTGAAATATGGTTAAAGTGTACTGTCAAATGTACAGATAAGCATTTATGGTAAACTAAAATATAGTTTAATGTCATTTCTATTGTATGTCATGTATTTAAATATAGTTGTAATTACACATTTGTATTTTGTAATGATGGAGTTGCATGATGGACATATAGTACATTTAAAATATATGAACTTTGTAATATTGAATAACACTACAGTAAAAATTATAATCAAATAGGCTACAATTAAAAAAAAAATCATTTGACATTATTACAAAGTACAGTTTTTGAAAGTATATTAAGTGTGTCATCATGTGTCATGAAACATAGTCATAGTATGTAAATAAAATAAAAATAACTAATAAAAATAAGTTTGGGATTAAACCATTTGCACAGTAAATAAATTTCCAGTTACTTTCCTCAATTTACTCTTCAGCAGGTAGACTGAACCTCAAATCTTAGTTAGAAAATCCTCAACCACTGATTCATTTTAGGGATACTAGCCTTTAATTTCACGCCTAATGTGTTCTCATGAATGTGATGTGTCTGACCTCTGAATGAACCCCATAGTGATGACACATTACCATTGTCTGCAGAATTTCCCAAGAGTTTACAAACCAAGGAGCAGCTGGTGGAGTATCTAACTATCGTCATCTTCACTGCTTCTGCACAACATGCTGCAGTAAACTTTGGACAGGTGACACACTATAATATTTCTGGAATGTTTTGTTGTAAAGTTAAATGAACAGCAAAAGTCCTAGGCTAACAGCATTGTTCTGACACTTTACTCCAGTTTGACTGGTGTTCATGGATCCCAAATTCCCCCCCAACCATGCGGAAACCTCCTCCTACGAAGAAGGGTGAGGTGGATTTGAAGTACATAGTGGAGAGTTTGCCTGACCGAGGACGCTCCTGCTGGCATCTGGGAGCCGTGTGGGCCCTCAGTCAGTTTCAAGAAAATGAGGTCTGAAATAAGTGCATATCTATATGCACGCATAAAACCTCAGGTGTGCTATGTGAGCAATGACATATACACATGTACTGAAAAATATGATTTTTGCAGTTGTTCCTAGGTATGTATCCAGATGAACACTTCATTGAGAAACCTGTGAAGGAGGCCATGGCGAAATTCCGCAAGAATCTTGCAGAAGTGGTTAAAGTCATCAAGAGCCGAAATGAGGGAAAAAAGCTGCCTTACTACTATTTTTCTCCAGACAGAATCCCGAACAGTGTGGCTGTCTGATTCTCCAGTCGTACAGGACTAGAAGTGCTATGCTAGTAGTAGGAAGTGTTTTATCACAGTTGTTTTATTGGTAAAAATTGGTAACTGTTTGATATATACAAAGTTTGCCGTACTCTTAAAAATAAAATGTTCTTTATTGGCATCTGTGGTTCCATGAAGAACCTATAACATCTACACAATTCCATTGCACAAAAGATTGTTTATAGTGGATAAAGGTTTTTTAGATTATTAAAATGTAAGAAAAACAAAGTTTCCTTTAAGCACTGATCACTGACACGTTTGTTAGGGAACCCAAAATGGTTCTTCCCTGTGAAACCACCCCTGTGGAATTTTTATTTTTAAAAGTGCATGTGTAATGTAGAGAAGTTTCATAATTCTGTATAATTAATTTTTTTAGTAGTAGTAATAATAATACAATATGCAATAACAAAGTTGTAGCCAGATATTATTTCATGCTTTTAATTATCCTAATGTCAACATGTCAAACAAATGTTATTTTTATATTCATTTTTTCAGCAACATTATCTTCATTCTTGTTCACAATGGAATCTTCCTTGTTTGTTTTGAAAATGGCAGATTAACAGATTGTTACAATTTACATTTTTTTAGATTAATTATTTACTTTTAAAGTCTACTAATTAATACTAATTAATGTTGTATAAATCATAAGCAATAAATTGAGAAACACATGAGCTTTGCAGTGACTGGAATAATTGTCTTTGTGAATAAATGGGCAGCTGTTTATAACACAGTCGTCTCATGTTGCCACTGGTTATGGATTAGAGACTACAGGTACATCTCAATAAATTAGAATGTCATGGAAAAGTTCATTTATTTCAGTAATTCAACTCAAATTGTGTATTAAATAAATTCAATGCACACAGACTGAAGTAGTTAAAGTCTTTGGTTCTTTTAATTGTGATGATTTTGGCGCAAAAAAACAACAAATTAGAATATGGTGACATGCCAATCAGCTAATCAACTCAAAACACCTGCAAAGGTTTCCTGAGCCTTCAAAATGGTCTCTCAGTTTGGTTCACTAGGCTACACAATCATGGGGAAGACTGATCTGACAGTTGTCAAGAAGACAATCATTGAGACTCTTCACAAGGAGGGTAAGCCACAAACATTCATTGCCAAAGAAGCTGGCTGTTCACAGAGTGCTGTATCCAAGCATGTTAACAGAAAGTTGAGTGGAAGGAAAAAGTGGAAGTGGAAGAAAAAAGATGCACAACAAACCGAGAGAACTGCAGCCTTATGAGGATGTCAAGCAAAATCAATTCAAGAATTTGAGTGAACTTCACAAAGAATGGACTGAGGCTGGGGTCAAGGCATCAATAGCCACCACACACAGACGTGTCAAAGAATTTGGCTACAGTTGTCGTATTCCTCTTGTTAAGCCACTCCTGAACCACAGACAACATCAGAGGTGTCTTATCTGGGCTAAGGAGAAGAAGAACGGAACTGCTGCCCAGTGGTCCAAAGTCCTCTTTTCAGATGAGAGCAAGTTTTGTATTTCATTTGGAAACCAAGGTGCTAGAGTCTGGAGGAAGGGTGGAGAAGCTCATATTTGCTTGAAGTCCAGTGTTAAGTTTCCACAGTCTGTGATGATTTGGGGTGCAATGTCATCTGCTGGTTTTGGTCCATTGTGTTTTTTGAAAACCAAAGTCACTGCACCCATTTACCAAGAAATTTTGGAGCACTTCATGCTGCTTCTGCTGACCAGCTTTTTGAAGATGATGATTTCATTTACCAGCAGGATTTGGTACCTGCCCACACTGGCAAAAGCACCAAAAGTAGGTTAAATGACCATGGTGTTGGTGTGCTTGACTGGCCAGCAAACTCACCAGACCTGAACCCCAGAGAGAATCTATGGGGTATTTTCAAGAGGAAAATGAGAAACAAGAGACCAAAAACTGTAGATGAGCTGAAGGCCAGTGTCAAAGAAACCTGGGCTTCCATACCACCTCAGCAGTGCCACAAACTGATCACCTCCATGCCACGCCAAATTGAGGCAGTAATTAAAGCAAAAGGAGACCCTACCAAGTATTGAGTACATGTACAGTAAATGAACATACTTTCCAGAAGGCCAACAATTCATTTTTTTTTTTTTTAATAATCGGTCTTATGAAGTGTTCTAATTTGTTGAGATAGTGAATTGGTGGGTTTTTGTTAAATGTGAGCCAAAATCATCACAATTAAAAGAACCAAAGACTTAAACGACTTCAGTCTGTGTGCATTGAATTTATTTAATACACGAGTTTCACAATTTGAGTTGAATTACTGAAATAAATGAACTTTTCCACGACATTCTAATTTATTGAAATGCACCTATATATCAGGTCACTAGGATTCATGGTGGTTCATGAATCCTAGTGACTCCCCCTTTTTTTTTTGATTAAAATAATTTTTTATTTCGCCTTCTCCAAATTTCAACTTTTACCTCCAGAGCAATCTACACAGTTTTAGCATTTATTATAAACAGGAGGCTGTTGCAGAAATGATCTGTATTTTACATATTAAAAGACAACACTTCAGGTAGGCTGAGATATTGGATGGACCTTCACTACTAGAAAATCCATAACATACAGTGGGGCAAATAAGTATTTGATACACTGCTGATTTTTCAAGTTTTCCCACTTACAAAGAATAGAGAGCTCTAATTTTCATCATAGGTACACCTCAGCTGTTAGATATGTCCTGTCCCCTTTGCAGAAAAACACTCCCAAAGCATGATGTTTCTTGGGACTGTACTCATCCTCCAAAAAGTTCTATTTTGGTCTCATCTGACCACATGACCTTCTCCCACGCCTCCTCTGGATCATCCAGATTGTCTTTGGCAAACTTCAGATGGGCCTGGACAAGTGCTGCAGGATTTTAATCCATGACGGTGTAGTGTTAGTAATGGTAACAGTTGAGACTGCGGTCCCAGCTCTCTTCAGGTCTTTGACCAGGTCCTCCCGTGTAGCTCTAGGTTGATCCCTCGCCTTTCTCAGGATCATTGATACTCCACGAGGCGAGATCTTGCATGGAGCCCCAGTCCGAGGGAGATTGACAGTCATGTTGAATTTCTTTCATTTTCTAATAATTGTGCCAACAGTTGTTGCCTTCTCCCCAAGCTGTTTGCCTGTTGTCCTGTAGCCCATCCCAGCCTTGTGCAGGTCAACAATTTTGTCCCTGGTGTTCTTAGACAGCTCTTTGGTCTTGCTCATACAGGAGAGGTTGGAGTATGATTGATTGAGTGTGTGGACAGGTGTCTTTTATACAGGTAACGAGTTCAAACAGGTGCAATTAATACAGGTAATGAGTGGAGGATAGGAGGGCTTCTTAAAGATAAACTAACAGGTCTGTGAGAGCCAGAATTCTTGCTGGTTGGTAGGTGATCAAATACTTATTTCATGCAATAAAATGGAAAATAATTATGTAAAAATCATATAATGTGATTTTCTGGATATTTAAAAAAAAAAATGTAATTTTTTTTTTAGATTCTGTCTCTCACAGTTGAGGTGTATCTACGATGAAAATAACAGATCACTTCATTCTTTGTAAGCGGGAAAACTTGAAAAATCAGCAGTGTATCAAATACTTATTTGCCCCACTGTAACTAGTCAACCAACTAACAATCATCTACAGCAATTGCCATTAGGCTTTTCGTTGAAAAAAAAATAATAATTCAAATTTAGCCTTTCTCCTGAAAAATGTGGGCCTTTTTTGATTTACAAAATACTTCCAAACTGCATCTTTTATTATTCCTTTTTTCAAGAGTTTACCTTCATTCATTCTTGATATTCCGTCAAAAAATGCATGTTTTTCCTCCTTATAATACACATTAATAGTCGCTGTCAGGAAGTGCTGTTCTGAGATCAGTTTAAACGCGCTCAGCGCATAGACTGTATAAGAAGCAGCGTCACTGACTCGCACGAGAAGCTGTTCTCAGATCAGAGGGACCGCAGTCAGTCAGGTGACCAGAATCAGCTGATTGATTCTCTGCAGACGGAACATGGCCGACCTCTGATGATGGGACGAGTGGCAGCGATGAGCTGCTCTTGACTTCTCTCACTGCTGGAATCGTGAGATTTCGAGGTGAAAGGCAACACTACAAAAGGATATTTTATCACAGTAACGCTACATATATAAGGTAAATCAATTCTCCAAATGACATGATCAGAGATTCAGACTGTAAGTTGCTAGCACAGCAGCTAGCCTTGCATGACAGCAGGTTGAGCAGTCACATACAAATGCAAAAAAACCCTGTAAAATATCAGTTAATAACGGCTCAAAGGTGCATTCAGGTGTATGTACTTATATTTTAATCCTTCAGGATTTGAGGAAGGATGAGGTTATCGCCTCGGCATATGCTGATGTTTCATTGTGGCACGTAACGTTTCAGTAGTTTTAACTTTGAAAAGTTTTCTCAGCAAATGAAAAGACGTGGTTTTGTTTACACTTTATATTATGTTTAGCAGTAGCAGCTGTCAGATACAAATATATAAGTGTCTGGCTTTAAATAAATTAGCATTCATCTTTGATCAGCCTTGTGAAAAAGAGGTACACATTAACTTACTTTTAAGAAATAATATACAGTACAGGTCAAAAGTTTGGAAACATTACTATTTTTATTGTTTTTGAAAGAAGTTTCTTCTGCTCATTAAGCCTGCATTTATTTGATCAAAAATACAGAAAAAACAATAATATTGTGAAATATTATTACAACTTAAAATAATAGTTTTCTATTTGAATGTACTTTAAAAAAAATAATTTATTCCTGTGATGCAAAGCTGAATTTTCAGCATCATTACTCCAGCCTTCAGTGTCACATGTAACATCCAGTCTATCACATGATCATTAAGAAATCATTCTAATATTCTGATTTATTATGAGTGTTGGAAACAGTTCTGCTGTCTAATAAATTTGATGAATAATAGGTTAAAAAGAACTGCATTTATTCAAAATAAAAAAAAAATTCTAATAATATATATTCTAATAATAATATATTTTCTTCACTATCACTTTTTATCAATTTAACACATCCTTGCTGAATAAAAGTATTGATTTTATTTAAAAAAGAAAAGAAAAAAAAATTACTGACCCCAAATTACTGACCAGTAGTGTATATTGTTATTACAAAATATTTATATTTTAAAAACATTCTTTTTAAAAAAGCTTCTTTTTTTTTTTTTTAACTTTTTATTCATCAAAGTATCCTAAAAAAGTATCACATGTTCTGAAAAAATATTAAGCAGCAGAACTGTTTCCAACTTTGATAATGAATCATCATATTAGAATGATTTCTAAAGGATCATGTGATAATGATCCTAAAAATTCAGCTTTGCATCACAGAAATAAATGATAATTTAAAGTATAATAAATTTAAAAACAATTATTTTAAATTGTAATAATATATCACAATATTACATTTTTTTTCTGTATTTTTGATCAAATAAATGCAGGCTTGATGAGCAGAAGAAACTTCTTTCAAAAACATTAAAAATAGTAATGTTTCCAAACTTTTGACCTGTACTGTACTTTAAAAGAATATAATTAGGTTCGAAATGAATGTAATGTTTTCAGATATTTAACTGCATGTTATTTACAACTAAATTAAATGTCTTCCATTTTTAATTTATACTAAAATTCAGTTGATTAGAGTGCTTTTTGAATCTCTTAAGGATGACTAGTTAGTTGCATTTTGTATGTAATTTCATAATTATTTCTATTATTTTGAAATATGTTTAAACATTAATGTCATTTCTATTTTAAACTTTTATGTCATGGATGTCAATAGGCAATTGTTTCAAAATGAAGTTGAAATTTAGTACTTTTAAAACGTATTAAAGGTGCTGTATGTAGGATTGACACCAAGTGGTTGAACTAGGTACTGCAGTCCAAATTCAAAATATTGGAGAGGGATTTTTCACCCAGCCCCTCCTCCTCAGACTTGACCACACGCAGGTTGCCAGATTGATGACACAAATAGGAACGAGCGCACTTGACTATGAATGAAATTAAATATGTTGTGTTTCCCGCCAACTGGCAACCCGGGGTTCTGAACTACAATTGGGTAAACTGGCAGTGGGTGGGTTTCACGAACCAAAACAGAGACTCACATTCCGGCCCAGAACGAACATTTTCAAAGGAGAATAACTGACTGTAGTATTGTTTTTCAGATAAACAGTATGTTAACTTAGCACGTTTCTTAAATATCTGCAAACATATGGTATTTTTATGCTTTAGTAGAGTCAAAATCTTACATACAGCACCTTTAGCTTCAGATGTATCGAGTAACACTACAGTTTGGAGTGCAGTTACACTCAAGTACTTTACATGTGCTCTAGTATGTTAGTCAACATTAAAATAAGTGTACTTCTTTAAAGCATGATAAAAAAAAAGATTATTAGTGATTGAAATGTGCAGCTTTTAATTTGAAACTATTACAACATGTACTTTATAAAATTGTACTGAAGTGTTAAGTACTTAAACAGTCTTGAAAGTATATTCTCTTTAAGTACAATTAGTTGGCATTTACTTTATTAAATTATGTGCCAGTACCATTTTTAAAAATAGACTTTTAAGAACTGAAGTACACTGCACAATCAGTAGAATTAGGCACATTTCTTTTCCACGAGGCAGTCATGATTTTACTGAGATTTAATCTCATCTATATAATCTTGAGTTATAATGTCTTTCTATCAGTAATATACTCCGGTAAACCTGTGATCTTCAACAGAGTGAACCAGCATGTCTAATTTCATGGAGAATGGCCCCAGTAACCATAATGGGGAGACAGAGCAAGTGTGGGAGAGACCCTGGACGCTGGAAGAGATGCAGAAATCCAGCACAAACTGGTCGCTGGCAGCAGATTCAGGGGTACGGAGTGAAATGCATGCATTCCTGTTTCATATCCATTATTGAATGCGCTTGTCGCTGCGTTATACAGATGGTCTAGACTGAATGTTTATTTGTGTCTCTGCAGTTGTTTCTTTTCCTGCAAGACTTCTCTCAGAGGATGTTGTCCAAGACACATGAGATTGAGAAACAGTTGGACGGTCTTATCCAGGACACTAAAGCCACAGACAGCCGCCTACACACAGTGTTTAACGACTTCCTCATGCTGTCTAACACACAGTTCATTGAGAATGTATGTATTTCTTTCATCATTTTAGCTAAATGAGAATTCACTTTGTATGTGGATGCAACGCAGTGCAAGTTTTAAACTGAAACAACATCACACTTGACCTTTGACAATATAGGGCAATATAGATAATATAGAGTTTGTCAGCTTTTGATATTTACACATTTCCTGTTCAAAGTTCCTCCCTTGAGATTCGAAGTGGCCCGACTGTAAATTCCTTATTGAAGATTTTTCTCCCTTCATATTGGGAAATTGTGACATTTGATACATTTCAAGAAAAAATAAGGGTGTAAACATGAACATCCGCTGTTTATTGTGATGTCTGATGTTTTCTTTTTTTATTATTTATTAGAGGGTTTACGATGAAGAGGTGGAAGACCCTGCACCAAAGCCAGAAACCATGGAGAAACATCCTGAGCAGGTAGTGACTGGGAATGTTTTTCTGGTTATTTCTGCTGTGGGTCGTTTCTGTGATTTCATATAGTTAATTAATAGGAATTAAAAAGTATTAAAGTCCATTTCTATCATACTGTATGTGAAGGAGAAGACAAGGGAACAGAAAGAAGCAGAACTCATTCCCAAAGTCCAAGAGGCCGTCAACTACGGTCTGAAGGTCCTGGAATCTGCTTTTGAACAGCTGGACATTAAAGCAGGAAACTCAGACTCTGAGGATGAAGAGACTCTGGAAAAAGTCGAGCCCATTTTGGAAGCAAAGGTAAATGCTTCCCTACAGCCCTCGAGCACTTATTTGTTGATCAGACAGTTATTATATATAATTAGTGGCTTTTGGGTTAGTGGTGTTAAAATGTGCAAAATAATCCCAAAAATTGAAAGAGGGAACTGAGCCATGTCACTGGGTACATCTTCAAGGCTTTTTCTGTGCCTAAATGTATTTTTATTGGTAGGACCTGTATGTGGACAGGCCTTTGCCGTACTTGATTGGTTCCCAAGCATTTATGGATCAGGAGGATGTTGGCTTGGGCGATCTATCCAGCGATGGTGAGATTTCAGATTCATAATCTTTCTGATTTTCTTTGTCTTGTTTTAGGTTGCTTTTAACTGGTGTGTTTTATAGAAATGTCTATCGGGAGTGGCAGAGACAGCGTCATTGAGAGTGATGTTGAAGAAGGTGATGAGGTATATTAAATTCATGAACAAATTAAAAAAGAATTATTGGTTAACATTTTAAGAGCATTGAAAATAAAATAAAAAATGAATGTTTTGTTTATTGAATACATTTTTTAATTTCAAAACCATTATACCCAATTATTTTTGAAACCATTTAAAGGAACACTCCACTTTTTTTGAAGATAGGCTCATTTTCCAACTCCTCTAGAGTCAAACAGTTGAGTTTTACCGTTTTCGAATCCATTCAGCCGATCTCCGGGTCTGGTGTTAGCACTTTTAGCTTAGCTTAGCATCGCCTGAAAATACTCACCAGACAGTTAGCATCTCACTCAAAAATGACCAAAGAGTTTCGATATTTTTCCTATTTAAAACTTGACTCTTCTGTAGTTACATCGTGTACTAAGACCGACGGAAAATTAAAAGTTGCAATTTTCTAGGCCAATATGGCTGCTTTGCTGCCGTACCATGGGTGCAGCAGGCACAATGATATTACGGCGTACCTGAAAATAGGCTTATTGGAAGTTACCTAGCTGGGACTATTTTCAGGCGCTGCGTAATATCATTGCGGCTGCTGCACCCATGGTACGGCAGCAAAGTTCCGTGATTATTACGCCGGAATGAGAGTTGGTACCTAACCATATCGGGCTAGAAAATCGGTCTTAGTACACAATGTAACTACAGAAGAGTCAAGTTTTAAATAGGAAAAATATCGAAACTCTTTGGTCATTTTTGAGTGAAATGGTACTGGTCTAATCAGATTCAATGATCTATGCTAAGCTAAGCTAAAAGTGCTACTGCCAGACCCGGAGATCGGCTGAACTAATTCAAAAACAAAAAACGCCTATTGTTTAACTCTAGGGGAGTTGGAAAATTTTTCTTCAAAAAAAGTGGAGTGTTCCTTTAAAAAAATGTATGTATAATCCTCCATTTGGTTTATATTCTAAGCAGTCAGATGAATACTCTGACCAGGATGAGGAAGTCCATGGCAACTTTAAGAAAGTAAGACTTCTTCCTATTGTCCTATTGTTCTACTCTGGTAGTTTATATACACATGACAGATTGACACCATATAAGGATGTAATGCATAAAGTGAAGGATATATGTGTAATATTTAACCATAGCTTTTATAGCAGTGTAGATTATATTTTATAGATGTGTGATGATGCCACATGTAAAATAAAGTGGGTTGTAAAACAAAAACAATCCAATATTGTGAGATTTACTTAAAAGGTTTTCATGTGCATAATCCGCTTGTTAAGTCTCACATCACGCGTCACCGCTTACACGTCCAAATGCTCTGTCAGGTTCCACGAGAAAACAACAAAAGGTGCAATATACACTCACAATGTGGTGATAATACTACCAAAAAAATTATAATCCAAACCTTTACCTCCATACCGAAATCCCAGATAGCCAGACAATGAAAATATAAATATAAGTGTGTAGTGTACACCGTAAGTTTGAAAATGTTTAGCTTAAATGTTTAATATGAATATACAGTGCTCATAAACGGCTGCTGAGGTAGTATTCTCAAGTAAAGCGAGTTGAGGCTTGGACCCGGAAACTGAGCTTCTTACGTCACCACTTAACAAATGGATAGAGAAAGAAATTGGGGGGGGGGGGGGGGCATCAGATGATGACTGATGTCTCAGTTTCATCTGTTTCTTCATGTATTCACAGACAGATTCGATGATGGTGAGATCAGATCTCTGTGTGGAGCACCGGCTATTGTCAGACTGCTTGTGCATTCAAAAATCTCACTAGATTATTATTAAAATTAATGGCAAAATGAATGTTTGGAAATGTAAACTGATATTTTCTACTGATACACTACAGCAAAAGAGAGAAATAACTGGCCGAACACCATTCTTTGGGGTGAAAATACTAACGTGCCTAAGACTTTTGCACAGTACTGTATGTATGTATATGTATATATGTATATATATATATATTATTAGAAGTGTTATTTTTGATATAGATATATATATAGATTGCTGTATTTCTAGTCAAACATTAATTTGTTTATCCCATAGAAGCCATCTGTTGCTAGTTATGATGATGCTGATGAAGAGAATGAAGATGAAGATTCGGACATATTTGGAGGGTCTGATAAGGATGAGGATGAGCTCAAAAAGGTTAATAGCTTTCTATTTTCTTAGCACCTGAGATACTTAGCAAATTAGTATTATGAGATGTTATCTTACTAAAATGTGCAAACTAAAACTTAACATTAGATTTCCTGCATCCTATGTCTTTCAGGACACTGGTCTGCCATCCTTTGCTGATGAACTAGCAGCCAGAATCAAGGGAGAGACTCCAAATAAGCCAGAAGCAGACCGCACATGTATGCTCATGAACAACATATGAATTGAAATGATTTATTGTTTAACATCTTTTCATCTTTCCATTCAGTTAGTTTTCTTTCTCAAGTTTATCTGTGTGCATGCACTTGTTTGTTCTCAAGCATTGTCATCAGGGCCATCCATAACCCAGAAGAAGAGTAAAACAAAGAAAGAGTCAAAACCTCAGGGTATGAGCTTCATATAGCACGTGCTTCTCAGATCACGCTGCCAAATGCACACTACCGTTCGAAAGTTTGGGGTCGGTATTTTTCCCCCCAGGGTTCTTGAAAGAAGTCTCTTATGATCACCAGAGCTTCATTTATTTGATCAAAAATATAGTGAAACATTTTTACTATTTTAATATATTTTCTTGTCATAGCAAAGCTTTAATGCACAAATTGAATGTATTCTTTCTTATTAAAATATTAAATTTGAAAATAAATAATTATACAGACTCCATACTTTTGTATGGTAGTGTATGTACATATAATAATCAGCAGATGACTGTAATTTGTATTGTTTTATTGAAAACAACTACACTGTTATCTAGCATTTTTGAAACTTGTGGTATAGTTGTATCATAGTTCCTTTCAGAAGTGGAAGGCAATTAGTGTAGCTAGTAAAATAATTATCATGTATTTTATATACATGTAATTACAGTGGAGGATGATCAGGATGAGATGTTCAAACCACCAAAAATGGAAGATGAGGAATATTCTCCATTCGGTGGAAAGGGTGGACTTTTTAGTGGAGGCAAAGGCCTGTTTGATGACGACGATGAGGTTGGTAAATAATAATGTAGTATGATGCAAAAGACATGGTAGTAAGCTGTGAAAGTCAGTTCATAATATTTGTTCTTTAGGGAGATCTGTTTTCTGATGCACCCAAAACCGAGCCTCTGGAAAAGGAAAAGACTGTAATCCAGGCAACAGGTAAGACTTAGTAACTGTCACTCTTCTCAGATCTAATTCTGTTGCCTGTTTAAAGTCAGATGTGCCAGTCCTTCTAGATAATTCAGTGATGCAGGCTCACATTCAGATGCATAGAACCAAGTCCTGCACTACATTTTTTTCACTTTGTTGTACATCACAGCATAGAAGAAAAGATATGTCACTACTTCTGTTATATCACAATTTTTATACTGATTTGGTCATAATATGATCCATTGTTCCAACCAACCAATTTCCTGCTTTCACTCTTTCTTCTCACTAAAAAAATGAAAATGAATTTACATTTATTTCTATTTATTGATGTAGTTTGTAAATAATACTGGGTTGACTGTAAAAAAAAAAAAAATTATTTAATTTATATTTATGTATTTTGTAAATGGCCATTTAAAATAATAACTGTCTTACTGAAAAAAAACCTCTTACTTAAAAAAAAAAATAATCTGTGTATTTATGTGTTTCATAAATAGCCATTTAACAAGCGTTGAGTCAGGATTTCTTTTCCTTTTTTTGTTTTACTATAATGACTCCATGGCTGTACAGTATCATCATCTCAGTTTTCTTTTTGTACATTCTAACACCCACCTTGTGTTGACATATAAAACTCCTTCACATACAGTACTTGTCATCTTATCTTTTTCACTTGCTTTTGTAGAGCCCCCTAAAACGAAGAAAATACCCACTGGCGCTGTCTCCATCTTTCGTGGTAATTATTAACTTCATTCAATTTGCATACCCGCACACTGTTTTACATAACAGTTTTCTGTTATGAGTAAGATTTCTTCATGCCCCTTACCCACAGAAAACAAACTTTTGCGCTCACCAAATGATTCAGACTCACTAGAGAGCAAAGGCAGTGAGAGTCCAGTGAAGCCCAAAGTGCAGGCAGCTCCAAAGCGTGCCTCGGTGGGAGGTGGGCTGTTTGATGATGATGACGATGATGATGATTTCTTCAGTGGGAAGGCGCCTAACAAATCCACCCCTGGTACACACCTAACATTTGCCCTGAGGTATGACAACTGATTGTCTTTTTGGGAAAGCTTAAATGTGTATCTTTGTGATCAGGACAAGAGAAGCAAATGCCAAAGAAGACTGTAGATCTGTTTGGAGAAGCTGATGAGGAGGATGATGATGATGATGATGAAGGTGCAGCTCGTCCCCAGCAGGACAAAAGAGCCGAGGGGGAGGAGGAGACACGTCCTCCAGAGAAAAAGGTCTGCTTTTTTAATCATCATTATTTCATTATGATTGTTGTTGTTGGTTATATACTGATTGAGTTTGCTTGCAGCCTCCTGTTGGTGCCATTTCAATGTTCGGGCCCGGCACTAAAAATATACTGGAGGGTCTGAAGAAACGCCGGCCTTCCACTAGTGAAGAGTCTGCCGAGTCTGAAGAGGTAGAAAACGTTCAGTCTCTCTGTTGTATTAATACCTGCTGTGTTGATTGTTATTGCATTGTTTCTGCAGAGTGGAGCTCTGCCTGAAGCAGTCAAATCTTCACCTGCACTGGGAGCGTCTGAGAAAACACATAGCAAGAGTCTGTTCTCAGACGATGAAGACTCACAAGTACGTCACTTTTATATAGTCATGATACAGAGAGCCTATTCTCAGTTTTCCAGTGTATTTAAATTAGTGCTGGGCCAAATATTTAATATTCAGGTATTTTTGTAATGAATGACTATACAAAATTTAGCAACACTGTGAATATTGCAGTGATTACATAGTATTATATTAATAATTTTAACTTTGAATAGTATATTAGTAAATCTCCTAAAGATTCAGTAGACTAGTTTGGTAGCCACTTCTTGTCTCATGAATTAAAAGTATTAATGTTTAGTACGAAGACATTTTGCAGGCAGAAAAAGGTTTGATTTGTTTCTGTTTATGAAAATTATTATTCAAATTGATAACAGACATTTTAGGGTGTTAGAGGGATAATTCACCCAAAAATGAAAATTCTGTCATCATTTACTCACCTTCAAACCTGTATGAGTTGCTTTCTTATGTTGAAGATGTTTTGAAGATTGCTGGTAATCAAACAGTTGATGGTCCCCATTGACTTCCATAGTATTTATTTCCCTACTGTTGAAGTCAATGGGGACCATCAACTTTTTGGTTCTTCAAAATTCAAAAACAGTTGTGGAACGACATGAGGCTGAGTAAATGATGACAGATTTTTTGATTTTTGGGTGAACTATTCATTCCTTTAAAATATATATCTTGACAATATTCAAAATATTTGTTTTAGTTAGATCACTCAACCTCACTTACAAACTGACTCCTGATACTTGTCTTTGATGTATTTGCTGTTCTGGTTCCTGCTTGTTTTGGCTATTCGCAAGTCAGACTGCAAGTAAGTCAAAGCTGACAACTCAGAACAAACCCAGTAAAGCTCCGCTCTCAATATTTGATGATGAAGAAGAAGAGGTGATGTTTGAAGAGATGGTAATCTAGATATATTTTATTCTAGTCAGTGGTTTTAAACAAGTCTGTTTTGACTTTTTTAGGACCTTTTTTCATCAACACCAAAGTCGAAGTCGGTTCAGGTCAAAAAAACATCTCTACAACCCAAGAAACCTGAATCCAGTTTACTCTTCAGCGATGAGGAGGTATTTGTGTTTAATGCAGAGTAAACCAATTACAGTCAATACAGTTGTTAAAAATACAGTACATATGTTACAATACAAAAAAAAATTGTCTGTAACACTTTAGTATAGGGACCAATTCTCACTATTAACTAGTTCCTTGTTAGCATGTCTATAATTAACATATTGGCTGTTTATTAGTACTTATAAAGCACATATTCTGCATCCCTAATTCTACCCAATACCTAAACTTAGCAACTACCTTACTAACTATTAGTAAGCAACTACCTAACTATTAGTAAGCAGGCAAAAGTCATAGTTAATGGTTTGTTAATAACCAGAATTGGACCTTAAAATAAAGTGTGACAAAATAGCATTTTTATTTGTTCAGTCGATGATGTATGCTGATATCACATGACATGGCACAACATTTGCTTGTCTGTATATCAGGATCAGTGGATTAGCTCCAAGCCCAGCAAAGAGAGCCCGGAAGTGAAGCCCAGCGGAATGAAGTCAAGTGTTAGCGCCCCCTCTAGGCTACACAGTGTCAAAGCACCACAAAGAGACGGCCTGTTTGATGATGATTTGTTTGCAGCCACAAACGAGTCAAGGTTTGTGGATCGGTGATCAGTTAATGTACTAAAGTATTGAGAGAAACAATAAATCATGCTGTAAAAATTTTTTGTCTGTCCTTGCAGTAAAAAGTCATCTCAGAGAGTATCTCTCCTGTTTGAGGATGAAGATGATGATGAGGACAAAGAACCTCTTTTTGGCTTTAAAACACCTGCAAATAAAGCTTCTTCTGAAGCGAAGGTAAGTGTGGCTTGAGTGTCTATATACTTTTTAGGCTACTTTACAGAATTTTGATCTTTGAGATTTTTAATGTTTTTGAAAGAAGTCTTATATGCTCACCAAAGGCTGCATTTCATAGTAATATTGTGAAATATTGTTATAATTGAATATATATATTCTTATGTATCTTACTGGCCCAAAACGTTTGAGTGGTAGTGGTACTGTATGTTTCCAATCATTCATTATAAATTATTTGACATACTTTTTTTGCGAATCTACATTAATGCAGGTCAATTTTTATTTACTGTGTTTTTTTAGTAGCTAAAAATGATATGTGTTTCAGGTTTCTGGTGCTCCCTCTCTGTTTGAATCTACGGAGGAGGAGAATGTACCTAATGTAGCAAAAGACAAGATAGCAGAGGAAAAGAAGCATGTGGAATCCATTCCTCCCTCTGAAGACAGCACTGAGATTAAGAAGAAGCCAGTAGGAGCAGTAAGCCTTTTTGGAGGGATTGATGTATTAGCAGACGAGCAGGACACAAGTAAAGTGAGTAAAATGTTAAAAAAGAGAGATGTTATTTACATATAGCATAAAAAGAGCAATAAACATTGACAATTATGGGTTACACCTAAATAAAAAGTGTTAGAGAAATGGGGATGGTCTGTTCCACAGAAACATAATAGGATTCAAGAGGAGACTGCTGATGGTGACAAGCTACAAAAGGAGGGTCCTCCGCCCCTGGAGAGTAAGGGGACCAAGGCCAAGAAAACAGCACTGAGTCTTTTTGATGATGATGACGATGATGATGAAGATATGAACACTGATGACATAATTCCTGCCCCCAAAACATCCACATCAACAGAAAAGAATGCACTAACGGTTAGTTGTTTTTAGATTTTTAGTACTGTGAGGTATGAATCTGTATGACTTTAAGTAGGTTATTTAATGTTATTTATTGATTCTGATTGTGATCTCAGGATCATGGGCCCCAAATGACGAGCACAGGTGTGTTTCAAGATGAGGAACTACTTTTCAGTCACACGCAACAGAGGGACAACGATCCTGATGTAGACCTTTTTGCCACTTCTCCTAAACCATCTGTAAGTCTGTGCTATGATGAACTATTTAGTAATTACATTTACTCATTTAGCAGACGCTTTTATCCAAAGTGACTTATAAATGAGGACAATGGAAGCAATCAAAATCATCAGAACCGCAATGATACTCAAGTGCTATAATAAGTCTCAGTTAGCTTAACGTAGTACACATAGCAAGGTTTTTTTTTTTTTTTTATCTAGACTTTGCCTGCTTAGACTTTTCCTCTTCGTGGTGACACAGAGGTTACTTACTGATGGAAGTATTTTCATTTTACAGGCGCCGTCTCAGAGCTCTGGAAAACCAGCTGTCCCCACACTGTTCGGTGATGATGAAGACGATGACCTCTTCAGTTCAGCAAAGCCTAAAGCTCCTCCGGTACCGTTTGTTTCCCAACCTTTTCCCAAGGTTTTTTGTGTTTTTTTTTTTTTTTACACTTCATGAAAGCTAAATACTTGTACTACATTATCCATATACAGAAAGTACCTAAGAAGCCCAGCAAGTCTGAAACAAATGAAATGGACAAATCAACACTGACCTCAAGCAAGGTATACTCGGAAATAAATCTGCTTTGTTGCTTTATTTCATCTTTATACAACAGAATATTTTTCCAAAAACCATTGTTTACATGTAGAAAATAGAGATTAAAATATTTAAAATTAAACATTTTATTTATTTTTATTTTATTTTATTTTATACATTATTTGTGAGATTTCCAGAACCTGTTTAAATGGTTATTGGTTTTTACTGTTTGACTTGAATGTAATTAATATTATTTAATCGCACAGGAGCCTACAAGCCCTCTAAAATCAAAAAAAACCTCAAGGATTGGAGAACTTCAAGTAATGTTTAAAAAAAATTAAATCTCTATACTTTTCTCTCATTGTGAAAACAGTGTTTTCTGTATTTCTCTCTCTCTCTCTCTCTCTTTTTTTTTTTTTTTTTTTACTTTGTCCTCCTGGCATGTTCTTTTTCAGAAGTCAAAGAAAAGCTACAGTCTTGCTTTTCATTGAGCTCTTTTATGACTCCACAATGCCTGTCAACAATCTGTGAAAAATCTATATTTCTGTCTCTATATATATATATATATATATATATATATATATATATATATATATATATATATATATATATATATATATATATATATATATATATATATATATATATTCTGTTAACGTTTTCATTGTTTCTGGTATACCAGGACATCTGTAGCTTTGCCATAACATTGTTTCTCTCTATGCCAATGCTGTAAGGGTAAACCATTACTGCACCAGTAGGAAACCACTTGATGCAGTGCTCTGCAGCTAGCAATGTGCTGTTTACAGTGTTTGCAAGGCAGCAGCCTATTTATATTTACCACATTAACCAACAATTGTGACATTGACCTAAAATCTGCATACTGAATTTTGATTTCTTTCTCGCATTAATTCAAACAGGCATCTTGACTTATTGACACAGACCTAAAACCTAGATGTTACCCTATTCGCTATTCTGTTGCTGCCTTGCATACATGACCATGTCCTGCAGGAAATGCAAATCTAGTGTACTGTACTTCTAAAATAGTACAAACCAGTCTCTCTCTGATCTTGGCATGTGAGCAATAGGCACTTGTGTATTGAATTTAAGTTTTGTCACAGATTTAAAGACCTGTCTGTTTCTTTCAGGCTAGCTTAGTTGTCAACCCTGCCAGCCTTCTGCCAGGCGCAGTGCCACGGATTCCAGGAGCTGTCAGTGTAATCCCTGGCCTGGCGCCCGCCTCCCTCCCTGCAGCTGCCAAGCCGCTGCAAGCTAACGATAAGATCACTGATCATCAGCCCTGCAGTGAGGGAGGGGTGGGCTTCGACTCGCCCGCTCAGGTCAGCACGCTACAGAATGCTAACAAGGTAGGTCAGACTGCAGTATGTATGTTTTATAGGTGCCACGTGGTACCATTGCAATGAAAACTGCTGCTTTAAATAAAGAGCAGTGTTAATTTAACATCCTGTTCTTTTCGGTTGATACAAAGTCTGGAATTTTAGGTCACACTTTATTTTAACATCCAATTCCTGCTATTAACAAACCAGTAACTACGACTTTTGCCTCAATAAATTCCTTATATGCTGCTTATTAATAGTTCGTAAGGTAGTTGTAAAAGTGCCCCTATTAAGATTTATGAAAGGTTCATAGTTTGGTTTTGAGTCCCCGACAACAGGTTGACATGCATGCAAGATCAAAAAATCACTTTCATTGTCTTATAATATGCATTTATTTTTAATATTTTCTCAGCGATTCGCAAATGATTGGCTCAGGGATTCAATGATTGGTTGATTTCATTTCCATTTCATCTTGCCTGTAATGCCTGATAAAGCAGTTTGTGTACAGCTGTTACCAGGGAAAAAGCGGCATCTAGTGGCAAAGAATGAATTTGCATTTTCATTCAGACCAACGCAAAAATCGACTGGTTTTATGCAACAAACACACAGAGCCGTAAATGTAAGTCTGTGGGAAACATTGCAGCAGTCTTCAGTTAAATAACGGGACACAACACAAGGTTGGGGCTATACTGATGTGGCATTGCTGTAAAAATGAACTTTAACCATTGATTCTTCACAGCCTCATCCTTTGGCAGTAAAAAAACAAACAAAAAAAAAACAGCGGTTTACCCTCAGTGCAGAGGACAGCACATGCTGCTATCTATCCACAGGAATCCACTATTGTTTTTGAGGGAGGGGGGTTCAAGTTTTCCCAGGTCTGCGCCCGCAATAAGTGGGCGGGAAATATGCTAATGTTTCATATTGACATCAACATGAAATGGCCTGGGATTTGTTTTTACAACGACTTGTTTAAATGATTCAGAGTCGACTCTTTCTTTTGAAAGACAATAACTTTATACACTGTGTACTTTCAGATTTAAAACTTTGCAGGATGTTTTCATTCACTTAGAGCTGTTACACACTGCAGGAAAGTTAATTTTCAAAAATCCATAATTGTGGCACTTTAAGTTTAGGTATTAGGTAGGATTAGGAATGTTGAATATGGTCATGTGCTTTATAAGTACTAATAAACAGTTAACAATAGGCATGCTACTAAGCAACTAGTTAACAGTGAGAACTGGTCCCTATACTAAAGTGTTACCAAAGACTTGAGTCATATTTTAGTCATGCTGCATAATGGTTTAACTGATTTTGCTCAAAATTATAATCGTGATTACTCATGGGAAACTACATCAGAATTATTGCACTTTCACCTGTAAGCAGAAATCAAGAAAATATCAACTCATATACATGGTTTATTCATGTAGTTTCCCGATTAACTAATCAAACTATTATTCATAAAATTTAAATGAAAATGGGTAAAAACATTTCTCAAAAGCTTATAAAGTGTTTTTTTATATTAATTTATTTAATTCCAAATTAGTCATGTTTTTATATTAAAACATACCAAAATTACTCTGTATTGTGGCAGAGAGGTTGTGCAACTGCATTTATTAGGAATATTTCTAAAGGTTATATAAATATTATATTCAGGATATTTCTATAGTTTTATATTTTTTCTCTATTTTTGTTTGAAGAAAATATAGACAGATTTTGGATATAGAGAGTTTTTATTTTTACAGTTCTGTCATGCTGATATACTGTAGTCTCAGCTAGTGTTTAATGATGTTGGTGTCGTCTCTCATCTTGTCTTAGTCATGGAAAAAAGTTGTCAGTGAATATTTTTCTTTATAGTTTTCATTAACCAAATGAACACTAGCAGAATGTCCAGTCAGTGGCTTTTTTCTGCTGCAGGGTCGTGCTAAAGGCGCAGTGCGACGAAGACCGCAGACAAGGGCAGCAAGACATCTTGCAGCACAGGAATCTGAGGAAGCTGATGGAGAAAGCACCTCTACACAAGCGGATGAAGCAGTTATGGCTGCTTCTCTCCCAACCTTTAACCCCGTTTCAGTGCGACCCTCAGCGCTCACTATACCTGTCAGCACCCCTGCTCCTGCCAAGAGCCCCGATGAAGCAGTCAGGCCAAAGAGATTTCTCGATCCTGGAGATCATGTGTTTGATTCAGATGATCTCTTTGCCACAAAGCCTGTTCCCTCCTCAAAACACAAAGTAAAGACCCCTGAGGAGGGCCATAAGAAAGCCTCCAAGACAGAGGCCGTCATAGCTTCAAAGAAAGACCAGACCTCGTCTATTTTTGACAGCCATGAGGATGATCTTTTTGCCACAGTTAAACAGAAGAATGTCCAGAAAGGCAAACAAATGTCCTTCCTAGAAGATGATGATGATGATGATATATTTGGAGCAGGAAAGAGTAAAAGCACAGATAGTAAAA
Organism: Cyprinus carpio; assembly: GCF_018340385.1. NCBI lineage: Eukaryota > Metazoa > Chordata > Actinopteri > Cypriniformes > Cyprinidae > Cyprinus > Cyprinus carpio. The sequence goes on along the minus strand of NC_056609.1, from coordinate 11,488,673 downwards.
ACTCCAAAGCAGAAGCCAGCTCTGCAAAACCAGGCATTTTCCAGGTAAATCTCACACATTCTTTATAGGTTTGGGGTTACAGTCGGAAGTGGTATATCTGATTTTTGTTTCCATATTGACCATAAAATAAATGTTTACAGGATGAATTGAAAGAACCTCCCAAGGCACAGAAGAAGCCCAATGAAGTGTCATTGGATGCGAGTTTGTTTGATGATGATGTTGATATTTTTGCTGACTTGACTGGCACCACAAAGCCAAAGGAGAAGAAAGCAAAGAAGAAATTGGAGACAAAATCTATATTCGACGATGACATGGGTTCGTTATCGCTGCAAAACACTCTTCACTTTGATTCTTACCAGGGGCCTCGTGTATAAAACTGTGTGTAAATTTCATCTTAAAAGTGATAAATACAGATTTTGCTGATGCACAGCAGTGTTCGGATTCGTAAAAACAGGTATGCCAGAGCCAAGTTACACAGTCAGCGAATAACCATATATGGTTATTCTGAATAACCTCACCTGAGTCTGTAGTGATTTGATGGTGTGCACATATTGCACCAAGTTTATTTTCTTATTAAATCCCTGAAATGTGCCTGAAAATTTACCTATGCATAAACTGGGCATTGAAATGTCCATACACGATTTTCCACACATGCACATCACGATTTATACACGAGGCCCCAAGTCATTTTAATTAATTTATGAACATTGCTTTAGAAGGTAAATGTGCTCAGCAATAAAGACACGCTCAAAAATGCTTACTGGTATATGATTTTTGCTCTCCCCTCACAGATGATATCTTCTCGACTGGGGCTACGAAACCAACGGTGAAGCCATCCTCCAAATCTAAGAAGAGCCAGCCCGCCCAGGATCCCGTATCAGCTGTGGAAACAGGCAGCAGTATTTTTGATGATCCCTTGAACGCATTTGAGGGAAACTGAGTCTCCTACATAACAGCATTTTGTGTAGCGATATTCATGGCCTAAATGAAGGTAGATGTAATCTAACACTGTTAATAATTTAAACTCTAATAGGCAACTTTAAAAAAAAAAAAAAAAAGACAGGAAAAAAGAAGATTGTAAATCTATTTACCTCTTAACTCATCTGATTGGTAAAAGATGTAGCGGTCATCAAATGGCATTGACATTTGCAACAGTTGTGTCTTTTATTAGCACTTTAAACTTGACAATTGTCTGGTAAGGTGTAAAAAAAAAAAAAAGGAAGAAATTGTGGATTAAGGCTAGAGACATTCCTCTGACATTATCAACTGTAATGTTTAATTTTTCTGTGGTGCCATAACTCTAAGCCTATGCGCCAACATAAGTGCTTTTGTTGTTGATGTTTTTATAACTTGAGCTTAGGTTTTCTTGTGTTGCACGTGAAATGATTTTTGGAAACTGAAGAAAATATATTTTATGAAACGTACTGAATGAGTCTGAGTGCTTGAGTTCAAAATTTGTATTGAGCACCACCAAACCATTGCTGATCATTTAATGCAGAAAATGTAAAATCTTTAAACCTTTAAATGCTATGCACTGAAAATGCAACCAGATACAGTCACAAATTGTTGTTTGACGCTGCCTGGGTGACCGGGGTAACATCCGGGAGATGGAAAGGGGAGTCGAGCGAAAGATCCCGCCCACTCTGCATTTCCATTGGACGAGCGGTTCGCTTTTTCTCCAACGGCTTAATGTCATTCGGTTTCCTAACTGTCAATCAAGAACATCACAATAGGCTGCCTCCTTTTCAGGGTTTTGTATTCTGTTTTAATGGGGCCTTTGAGCCGCTTAACATCGAAACAAAAGCAGTTGTCCGTGGCTCGAAAAAAATAAGGTAACGTACTGGCGTGCAGAAACGGTAAAGATGTTACAGGAATTAGAAAGCATCAGCGGCATCCGCGCGTAGTTCGACGGGCTGCCTGTGCCGCTTTGCTAAACCAGCTAGCCGCTACAATACAATTGAACACCTTTTATTGCAAGTTTCTGTCAGATAGCACAGTTCAGAAACTGGGGAATCGGTCGCTTTTACCTTTTGGGGTAACTAACTAATTTTTGGGGTGTGTTGTTGCTGGGACATCAGCCAGGAATCTCTGATCCAGCTGTCCCACCCTGCAGATCTCCTCTGATGCTGTCAAGGTAAGATGATGAATTGCGTTAACTGTTAATGAACGACTATTTTAAAAAGTCAAAAAACCTAGCTAGTCGACTGGACTTTTGGATACTTTACATATTAGTCGACTTTCGAGAAAAACAAGTCGTTTGTAGCTTTAAAACACTTGTGTTGTTTAGACTAATTGTAAATAAACATTCTGATAACATCCATTAACTAACAGCACAACCCAGATCAGCGTTGATCAACAGAAGAGATAGATAGATTATTATTATTGTTAATAAGTAATATTATGATTAATAAGTAATGGTATAAATAAGTATAAGTATTAATAAGTATTAGTAATAAGCAGAGTAATTTTTAGCATGGTCTCTTCAATGTACTGAACAGGTTTAATTCATTCATATATATATGTATATGTATATAACATACTCATATTTTCAGATGCACCTAATAAGACTTTTTAGATGGTAATTTAAAGATTCTGATTCTCCACAGCCCAAAGCTCCATGCATGATGTGTTTGTTCTGTGACGGAGGCGACATCTCAGCCCTCACTCCTCCACCCTGGGCAGGGTTCATTGTTGTCTCATCCTGAGCCCTGTCCTTTGCAATAATGACTGACAAGAGGAACCCACCGTTTTTCAATGATGACAATGTAGGTGTGCTGCACTACAAGCTGCCCTTCAGCGAGACCATGGAGCTGTTCATTGAGACTTTGACAGGGACCTGCTTCCAGCTGCGCGTCTCTCCTTTTGAACAGGTCGTCTCGGTCAAGGCCAAGATTCAGAGATTGGAGGGTATGTGTCCTCTCTTGACTCAGTACACAGCACATGCCCTGAAATAATAATGACACGATTACACTCGTCAAGTGCCAAATTTATTTTAAACTGCATGTTTCTCATTCTTAAATAATTAGGACCATTAAATAGAATAAGCTCATATCAAATTAACTAATATATTAAACGTAACATCTCATAAAAAAAAAAATTATTATTAATTAAATTACAAAAACACATTCTATTCTAAAAATGGTGAACATGTAGAACATCTAAAAATATAAATATTCCCCACATTATTGTTACTGTTGCTGGTTATTATGCATTACATTATAAACACACATTCTATTCATCTAAAACAATCTTTATCTATTATAGTCCTCATCTATGTTATGCTAAAAGGAAACATTGATTCATTGTAATAACACGTGCATCTTAATTACTCTCTGCTGATTGGATAGTGATTTAGAACAATTTTAATGAGACATTAAATATCCATCATTAGTTTTGAAGATGGCTTTATTCCCGGTAGTCCAGGTCTGATGTTTTCATTCAGATTTAGAGCTTTAGAAAGAAATTGAGTTGTTTATTAACAACTGGCATGCTCAGTAATTGCACTCGTTTAACAGATCCTCTCATGCAGTTACAGATAAAACATATGTCTTACCAGTTTAACACATGAGCAATCAAAAAAAGAGATGAGAATAAATTGCTTCTCTCCCTCCCCATCAAAGCTGCCATTGTTATTACCCAGTAGCTAAAATTGCTGCTCCTGTAAAGCAGCCATCATGCGGCATGGTTGAAAGACTGAAAGCAGCTTTGTTAGAACGAGAAGTGTTCGTATTCTTTGAATGAACAGGTTTTTATTTATTTTGGCGGCACAGTTATATGTAGTTTGAAACATTGGGCTGAAAATGAGGACTGAGGGTGCTTCATCTGGGAGTCTGATTGACGCAGTGCACTTCACTGATAAGTGTGAAATGAACGAGACAAGAAAAGCATTAGATGAAAACCCAGATGGGACGTTGTCAGTCCAGACGGCTGCTGGGTCTTTAAACATGCCAGTCTCAAGCGCAGACGGGTTTCCTCCCAGGAACATTTTAATGTGTTAGACAGCACCCAGTTCACCAGGTCTGACACTTTCCTGCAGGAGTTAGCTTATTAAAGATGACTTTATCCACCCTGTGGTCTACAGGTGAGGAATGGCCTAGTTTTAGTTCCACTATTGTGGCTAATCTTAGATTCTCAGATACACGTCTTTGCATCTGGAGCTGAACTTGCTGCCCCCTTCCAGGAATCAGACCAGCTGCGGGAAGAAGTATGAGATGGATATGTTGAGGTAATCCACATTTCAATATGAAATGTGTTTATACTTCTGTTTCAGATTAGGTTTAAGATTACGCACAATGCTGACTGTGTATAGTTTAAAAACCATGTCTCTAAACAATGGGCAGGCCACACACACTAACCGCTCTGTGTCACACTCCTCGCTGGTCCTGTTTAGAAAACTACCCCTTCTAGGAACAGATACCAGTTTTGTGTTGCATGGGTGCGTTCTGGTGTCTTATTGCTCTTTACACCTGATAAAGGTACGTCTATTCGCTTAATCACAGGCCAGTGCAGACGTCTGAAAATCTTTGTCCAAATGCAATGTCTTCAAAATGAACAACCATAATGACCTTGAAAAAGGTTTTATGGCAATTTCAAACATTGAGGTGCTAGATATAAAGTTGATATGATTGTTGGTTTATTTATTGTACACAGGGGGGCAGATCAGAGTCATATTTGTTCTGAAGGCTTATGAGTTGCCCTGATCTGCTTTTATGCATTTTTACAGAATTGATTCATTTGTTTCAGTATATTAATGGTTAATTGTTCCTCGAAGTTCTGTGGTTAAATAAGCTGCTTATTTGTGTATTAAATATTTCTGTCCAACAGGGAGCATGGTCATCAAAATGGTTTCTTTCTAATTGGTCAGATGTGATGAACCTTTGGCTGCGGAACAAAATAGTAAAATAGTTAGGACAGCTTTACTAGATGAGTCCTTAAAAAATTTCATAGCTAGCAGTAGTCATTCAGCAAGATTAACTTAAACTTAAAAACCCTTGATGGGTTCCGTCTCAATTACCAAACATGAATAAATAGGAGACAGCATACTTCTCATTTAACCTGGCCCTTAAAACAAACCCAGTAACATTTACAGTAACAGTAACTTAATATATTAATATAAATATATTTACTGTTACTTTTTTGATCAATCTAATGCATCTTGCTGAATACAATACAATACAATACAAGTTTATTTGTATAGCACATTTAAAAACAACTGGTGTTGACCAAAGTGCTTTACAAGGCTAAAAGAAACAAGAAACAAGTCAAATTAAAATCAAAACAAAAAAAAAAAGGTACTCATTCAATACATAAAAAAAAACAAACAATGTTCGGACGTAATTTATCTAAGCTGAAAGGCTATTTCATAATGCACGATCACCCCTGTTTTTAAGTCTGGTTCTAGGAACATATAGTAAATCAGCATCCCTAGATCTCAGTGATCTAGACTGAGAAAGTGGATGCAGTAGTTCAGACTTAAAAAACAAATAACAAAACTTTGAAATCAATTCTGTATTTGACGCGTAACCAATAAAGCAAAATCTAAACTGGTGTGATTTGATCACTTTTACGCTTCCCTTTGAGGAGCCAGGCTGCGGCATTTTGAACTAACTGTAAGCGTGTGACGCATGTCTGAGAGGCACCAATGTACAAAGAGTTACAATAGTGTAGTCGAGATATTACAAATGCATGCATGACAGTTTCAAAATTCTTACCAGACAAAAAGGGCTTAACCTTTGCTAAAAGACAAAGATGATAGAAACAAGACCTAACCACAGCAAATATCTGCTTATCAAATTTAAGACTGTTATCAAGCAAAACCCCCAGATTCCATACTGTGAGGTTACAGAGTATCGAGATCAACATCATGAATGCTGGGATCATTTGAACCAAACAAGATAATTTCAGTCTTACTCCCATTAAGACTCAAGAAATGACTAGCAAGCCAGAGTTTCAGTTCATCTAAGCAGTCTTAAATAGGCTTAAAGGCAAGCTTATCGTCACGCTTTATAGGCAGATAAATTTGTGTGTCGTCAGCGTACAGATGAAAAGATACCCCATATCTAGATAAAATAGAACTCAAAGGTTGCTTGTAGAGATTAAACAGTTCTGGGCCAAGAATAGATCCCTGAGGTACACCAGAACTGTTTATCAGAGGAAGAATGGTGGCAATCGAGGCCTATTAACGCCTATTTGTTAAATATGAATAAACAATTTAACAAGCAAACTAATATTTTTATTTTGCAAGGACTCATTAATTTGATCATAAGTTACAGTAAACACATTTATGATGTTACGAAAGATTTCTAATTCAACTTTCTATTCATCAAGCATCCTGAAAAAATGTATCATGGTTTGCACAGAAATATTGAGTGTTTTCAACACTGATTATAACAAGAAATGTTTGTTGAGCAGCAAATCAGCATACTAGATTGATTTCTGAAGGATCATATGAAATTGAAGACTGAAGCTGAAAATTCAGGTTTGCCATCAAAGCAATAAATTACATTTTAAAATATATTAAAATTAAAAACATTATTTTACATTGCAATAAAATTTTACAATATTACAGTTTTTACTGTATTTTCAGTCTAATAATTGCAGCCTTGGTGAGTGTAAGAGACTTCTTTCAAAAACATGGGAAAAAAAATCTTGCTGACTTCAAACATGAGTGAAATCATTTAAATCTCAAAGGAATACATTACTGAGAAGTGAAAGGTCATTTATCATGTACTCGCCCTTGCGTTCTTCAAAACCCGCACAATTTTCTAATTCCTCTTCAAGTTGGGATGGAAGCTGTCAAGCTCTAAAAAGAACAAAAGATCACCATAAAGTATGAAGATAACTGTCCCAAGTTTTGTGGGTGTGTGTGTGTTATCATATGCCTGAAAATCTCAGGCCAGTACATTTAAATACATCAGGACACATAATAGCATGTTTTTGTGGGTTTCCTAATCGTTGCACTTGATTTACAGTTTTCATCCTAACCCATGTTCAGTTAGTTTTTCCCTCCACCATGACACCTACGGGTTCTGTATTGAACTAAAAGCCCCATTTGGATATCTTAATTTTTTAGTTATCTTTGAAATCTATGCCTTGTAAAAATAATCCAAACCATTTTGTAAAGACTCTAGGTAGGGCTGCACGATTGTCATGCGCATTTAGTCAGTAAAGCCGGTTCTGTGATTAACAGTAAATCTCCATCACCTGCTTTCAGGTGGAGCAGCATTTACTACACAGAGCCGTAGTTCATAGCTGTTTGCGTATCTTTTCAGTGAACTACGGCTCTGTGTAGTAAATGCTGCTCCATCTGAGAGTACGTGAGAATACCACATTTAATAACATGTTTTAACTCCAAATTCACTTCATAATGTCAGTCGAGTGTTTAAAATAAATCCTTCTGTGAGATGATGTTGCTTCTTAAACATAATACACTGAAAACTGTTGTAGTGATGAAGAAATGCTGCTTTGCATCACAGGAATAACATTACATTTTATAATATATTAAAATTTAAACTATTTTGTATTTGCAATATTTCACAATGGTTCTTTTGTTTCTTTTTTTTTTTTTTCTATTATTTTGATCAAATAAATTCAGCCTTGATGAGCAGAAGATAGTTATTTTAAAATCATTAAGAATTGTAATGTTTCCAAACTTTTGGCAGGTACTTTAATAATAATTCTATATACTTTACTATAATATATAATAGTACTTTATTATAATATATTATTATATTGTTGTCATGATTATTAAATGCTGCTTTTTATTTTTAACAGGACAGTATGTATTTTTACAATACAAGATATATCTTTTAATGTGCTAAAATATATATTTTTTTAAATGAGTGCTGGGGGCGTGGTCAGATTTTCCTTCTTTTTTTGTCTCTAGCTGCTCACAAGCCTGCCTTCTTCGGGGCATATTTGGATTTAAAGCGCAAGCACCCTCTGGCCTTTGGATGGAGATTTACTGCTGATCACAGAACCGTGCTTCACTGAAAGATACGCATGACAATTGCAGCTTCTGCCTAATCGCAATTTATTGCCTTTGCTATTTAATTTTGATTAATTGTGCAGCCCTAACTTTCTTTCTTTCTTTCTTTCTTTCTTTCTTTCTTTCTTTTCTGTATGCTTTCTATTTCCCTCCAATGATTGCAGTTCAGAAACATTCCATTTGGTCAACCATTTACTGCAATCAAATGTTCACCTCATACTCCTGTTATTCTGCATTTACTCCTTTGTTTGTTCTTTTGTCTGAAGTTCTTTTAGATGCCGTTATTGCTCTGACTTGCCCTGTGCATGTGGTTGAATGTTTATTTTAGTTTGCATTACAAAAATATGGCTATATATAATCATTACATGACATATCTTCATTCACAGGCATCCCGGTCTCTCAGCAGCATTTGATATGGAATGGTATGGAGCTTGAAGATGAGTACTGCTTACATGATTACAGGTGAGTTTTCATTCTGTTTTTCAAATTTACAAACCGGATCCAGGAAGTTATATTTCAGGAAGTAAGCTTAACTACCACATTATGTTGCTTTAAAGGCTTTCTTTCTTTTGTGGAACAGAAACTGAGATGTTTTGCTCCATGTCCAAGCTGTTTCTTCCCATATTGTGATCAGGGGCTCATCAGCAGCATAAAAGTATCATAAAAGTAGTTTATAATATGACTCATGCTCTATATGCGATGACTTCTGAAGCCATAAGATAGCTTTGTATGAAGAACAGAGTGATATTTAAGTTGTTATTCATGGAAAACCTCTCCGCCACGGCTCTCAAATCTCATTTGTGCTTGAGCAGTTTGGACGTTCTTCAAAAACATCTTCTTTTATGTTCCATGAAGAAAGGAAATCATATGAAAGGGTTTGGAATTGCATGGAAGTAAGTAAAAAATGACAGTGTTTGCATTTTGGGTGAGCTGTTTCTTTAAATGCAGTCAGGCTGGCTCAGTCTGGAGGTCACAGATGGTGGATTTGTCATGAATTCTTGTCAGTTAATGTTCCACATGGAGGCTTTCTGGGAAGATATTGTGGGGCTGGATGGCATTCATTGTGCTTCACAGGTTAAGTGAAGCAAATATTTATAAAGGCAGAACTGTATAGTAGCGGTTTTGAGTTTATTGAGTTTGCCTATGGTTGTGTTTTCAGCATCACAGAGGGCTGCACTCTCAAGCTGGTTCTCGCCATGAGAGGAGGGCCTGTAAACACCAGACGAGGTGTGTTTTCTCCACCGACTGGGATTTTCACAGTTGAAAATGTTAAACCTGTCATTCAGGTTAATCTAATCCTGGCTTATCTTGGTCCTTATTTCACACTGTCTTTACTTTACCCTGGGATAGTAATTCATCCTGAGTGCTTCTGAAAACCCTTTTTTTGATCTTATTAACACGATCCTAGGAGTGCAATATGTTTTAGTACCTGCTTGTTTGTCAGTAAAAATGTCATCATAAGTCTGCTCTGGTTGTCTGAACTCTATAAAGCTGAATTTTGATGATTTTTTAAAACATGCATAGTTATTTTGAGCATAAAGATAAAAATAGATATTTCCAATAAAATTTCCATTTCATGTTACAGTATAATTTTCAAAATGTTTGTCTTCGTTATAATATTTATTTATTTACATTTATAATATATTTTATTTTATTTAAGATATTTCTTTATAACCTTGACCTCATCCTTTGTTGGCATTGAAAAATGAAAAGTTTCCTTTGCCACCAAAAAAAAGAAAAGATTTTAATATATAATAAATGCATTGATTAAAAGATTGTAAATGCATTACATTTTTGAACAAAAAAGATCATAAAGTGTGATGTATCTAATGTGCTACATTAAAAATACCTGTGCCAAATATATTTAGTACATTTAATGTATTAAAAAAAAAAATATATATATATATATATATATATAGATATATATATATATATATTATATATATATATATATATATATATATATATATATATTTATTTATTTTCTGTTTTCTATTCTGTTTTTCTGTTGAATATTTTTGTCTTTCAAGAGTAAAAGTTTTGGAAATATTCTACAAATATATTACAGTCTATTCAACGCTCCAGTTAATGTGCTTGCTATTGCTCTTCAGAAGCTGAAATGAAATGCAACACATGGAAGTTTCTGCAACTATACAAACCACAGGAATATTTAATGAGGAAACTACTGTTTATGATTGGCTTGAAGAGTGCTACTGCAATACAGAGCTGCAACAATTCAGTGCAAGCTAGAATTGTTGCAACTTTCTGATCCTTCCTTCGTGCCATTGTGCATTGGTTTTGAGGTCAAGGAGAAAAAAAAAGTTGCTCATTACCATTCCAGGAAGTGTGCAAGCACACAGTTAGTTACCAGTCTGATATTGATTAGTATGACCTGCATCCTGTTTCTTCCCGTTACCTGCAGTGACAGTGACGGATGACTCTGTGAGGGATATCGCTGACTGCCTTGATGCAGGGAGAGAGGAGATGTGGGAAAAGTCTCTGCCTAATAAACAGGTCACCTTCCTGGTGTACCGTGAGGGAGATCAGCTCAATTTCTTCCGAGTGGTGGATAGAGGAGATGGAACTCTCACACCTGTGTCTGAATCATTGAGGTCAGTTCAAAGAAGAGAAAATACTTGCCAAGAGGAACATCTCCTTCCACACACTGCACTCTGGTTTCCTTTTTTAGATGGAAGCAGATGTTTCAGAACTACAGTTTTCATGTGTCATGTTGTTTTGCTAATGAAGACATGCATCAGCATTTACTGGCAAGCTTAACAGTCTGTGACATTTGCATCATGAGCATCACCAAACGGAAGTAAAAAATAAAAATAAAAATGATTTCCATAAATTATGTAAATCATAAATCATATGCCTTTGACATTATATAACCATAAAAACACTTAATTCTTTAATAACAGTGTTAAATGTAATTTTAACAAATGTTGAAATTAATTTGAATTCTAACAAAAATATATATAAAATATAAATTAAATATAATTTTACTAAATGTTTGTGCTTAAAGACCAATGTTTTCAAATTAATAACTAAATAAATCTTTTCAAAAGAAATATAGGCTATGAAAAATATTCAGCAAGTTGATAAAATATGATAAAGTTGATAAAATAGGCAACAAAAATTCCCAAAGACTGATCATATCTAAGCACCAGAATATCTGAGACTTTGCCGTCATCTAACCTTAAGAAAAACTAATAATTTAATAACACTGTTAAATGTAATCTTTAGGAAATCTTAAAACAAATATGCATTTTTCATATCATACATGTTGTGCTGCATAAATAATTCATTTGTAGCATTTAAAACAATTGATTTTAGTTTTTAATTTCCAGTATATTTAGACAAAAGTATAAATATTGTACATTTTAAATCTTACTTTATTACCATCAGCAAACAGAACTCCAAAAATTATTTTCCTTACGTTTTTGCTAAAACAATCTGCTTAAACAAACAAATGTTTAGAAATAATAAAAAAAATTTGCCTAGTTGATCAAATGGGCAGAAAAATTTCCCAAAGTCATTGACGGAGTGATCTGATCCATAACTAAAAAGCAGAATATCAGATATTTGTGTCAGTCAGCGACCACCCAGATCACTCTTGCAACACTCAACTTATTTCTTTTCCTATAAATTGTTAAAATAAGTATGTTTGCAATTCCATTTTGACACAGAATGACACACTTCACCTTTCTAATATTTAGATTTTCTAATGGGTCAGCTGTTTTTGTGACATATACAACTTTATCATCGGAAAGCTAACTTGGTTAGCCAAATGCAGAATGCAGAGGAAATGAAACTAATAAGGGCTTCCTTCTTTTGTTCGTCTCAAATGTTTGTCTTTTTTAATCATTCGGGGGAACTGCAGTGCTCTAATCAGCTGGTTTCGCTTCATTAACCACACATCGTCCTGGTTATGTCAAACCTAATCATGAACCCCTGAGCCTTTTCAACAGCTGAGAGACGTTTCATAAAACAGCTACTGGATTTAAAGATTCAAAATGCCATTTATTCAGTGTAGCTTAAGGAAAATGAACAGCACTGTTAAGCACAAATAATCGAAGAGTTCATCCATGCATGTGTTTCAGCGGCGCCTCTGTACACAATGTGTACGCGGAGGAGGAGGAGGAAACCGAGAGCGCATCTTCAGAACAGCAGACGCTGGAGAACTCCATCACAATGAGCAAGATGAAGCTGCTCAAGGCCAAGATGGAGAATATGAACCTTAACAAAAAGGTACAGCAGAATAGGCGGACTAGACATGCTCTTAATCTTTTTTCGTTCCTCCTCCACATATTCGAATGAAATCATCTTATCTTGAAATGCATGAACCTCCTTACTGTCAAACACATCTGATTAAATTTCTCGGTGGAGCGCTGTGGAAGTGCACACGGTTCTCCAGCTGGCCTGAGGGAGTGCAGCCCATCCCAAGCTGTGTCTGATTAACTGGCGCAGTAATAACTACAAGCTCAGCAGATTGGCACATGAAGTTAATTATTCACACTCAACTGTGTGCAGTCATCAGTAGACAAGTCTTAGTGGCAGATATTAGTTTTTCTAAAGCTAGGAAACCATTGTTGTTGTTGCTTACGCTCCTACCTTAGTGAGAAGTTTGTTTGTTTACGTATGCATCGCTTCAGTCAACATCTTCGAATTCTATCATTTTCATCTAATTTATCACCTATTAGGAGGTAACATGAAGCACAGTTTAATTTGTTACAGTTATGAGCAATGTCCAGCTTGACACATTATTCAACAGATGTGCCATATTTTATTCTCCAAAAGCTTCAAAAGTGTGTACAATATGAATTCAGAGCTTTTCATTTTAATAATAAATTATTACTATTATATTCATAAAGGAATGAATTTAATTTTTTGTGATTCATTTTTTGTCAAATTAATCTTAATATCAATGTTAATTTTACAGTTTAATAAGGTACATAATGTTAAGCTTCTTTCAGACTTTAAATGATACATTCTGGTTTGCATGCATCAAGTTCGTAACTTCATTTATATATTACTGAATTCACAGAATCATCCTGTAGTCCACAAAAATGTTCATTACCACATAATTATTTAAATACATTTACTAGTGTTTAAGTATAATAATCACAACAAATTATTGGTAACCACAAAATAATAATCACAACCAATAAAGAAACATCACTAGCGAATACCAATGCACAATATATTAGTGGTTACCAGTCAATAATCATCACTAGCGATACTGAAATTGTATTTGTGCATGCTCATTTCACCCATTTAAATTAATTAATATAAATTTTTTCAAAATTAATATACATTTTGTTTATTATAATGTGGTGCATAAATTCCCTTGTAGCGTTTAAAACATTTGATTTTAGTTTATAGTGTTTTAGTGTTTATTTTGACAAAAGTATAAATATTATCAATTCTGGCTTATCTGTATTGACTTAAACGTTATTATTGGTGCATTTTTAAATTTCACATTAAATTGCTTAGAAAAAATCTCTTTATATGACATTTTACTGTGACTCATACTGCTATATATGATTTGGTCATATCACCCACTCCTGATCATATCTTCCATATCTTTTCTGTCTATGTGCCTTATTGTGCGTGATATGCGTGTGATTTGTTTTCTTGTGTCTTTGTCAGCCCAAGAAGACTGCTAAGTTAAAAGTCAGACCTCCAGTGGGTCCGCGGCCCTGCAGCGGTTCGCTCGGCTCTGCCCGACACCATCGAATGTTTCGCGTCCTTCCTCAGATAGGCCACGCTTCTCCAGCACATCTACCTCCGATCGGCGATCAGCAGCAACCTGCAGTTTCATCCCCTGCTGCTGGTTCCTCCCGCCAACCATTCGCATCTCTCTCGAGCTCCACTTCCTCCAGCCGCGCTCATCCTTCCTCTGCAGCTTCTGGCGTATATATGCTCCAGGCTGAGGAACCATGGGATAATCCAGTGCCCAGGAAGATCAGACTCCCTCCCAAGGTGTCCAGGCTGGATATGAGAGGGCCTAAAGTCATGCGAGACTGCGTGTACCCACCTGTATCGCTTCTGTCCAGTTCTGGTGTTCAAGAGGAGGTTGATCTCCAGGGCGACAGACTAACAGTAGCCGAGAACTCAGCGGTGATGGAGCCGCCCAAAGCTGTACCCTTCAATCTTCCCGAGCCTCTGAGTCTGGACATATCCACTCAGCGAGAGCGAGGTTTGAACTCTATAACTGTCCCGAAACCCAACACCACTGCTCCTCTTCTTTCCCAAGCCATCAACTCGAACTGGCTGGCGTCCCAATCTGACCCTCTCGCACCTCCTCAAATGCCACAGCACTTTGAGTTTATGGGCTCCTCCAGTCCAGCCCAAGCTCTCCTCAGAACTAGCAACAGCCCGTCGCTTCCGGTCAGCTCCCCGTCACGGACCACATCTGTATGTGGGCTCAAAGTCGACAAGCATTCGGAAGTGATTTCTAAAAACGAGGCCCGAGACATTACGAAGATGGCTAATAAAGCGACTAAAGAGCCATTGGGTTCGGTGAGCAACGCAGAGCTCCTGGCCTCCCTTGCAGGCGGTGGTGGTCAAGAGGCTCTGGCTGGGCCCTTTGCTCTGGGCAGGTTATGTGCTACAGCCGCCCCCCTACCAACCAACATCCATCTGTTGCAGAAAGACCTGCTGAGGAGGATCTCCCCCCTACAGAGAGCAGCCGGCCACACGGTGAGTTTGTAACCTTGACTTATGCTGCTGCTTTTACAGATCTGCTGTTTGTACAGCCTCAAAAACCTGATGTTCATTTGATCTCTGCGGGCTACAAGGAGAAACCGTATTTGCTTTAACTCAATATGACATGCGGATGCTGTCGTGCAAATTAGAGCTACTTCAAGAGCATGTTTCCTGTCACGAAAAGACACTTGCTGCACATTATACACCGTGCAAGACAGATTACAAGTGCAATTCATTCGTTTTGGCATTTCAGCTAATGAGAAGAGTGTTGTGGCAATCTCACGAATGTTTTATCATGCGAAATCTTGCCGTTGCAGCCGTCACTCATCAAGCGGCCTCTCCAGTTCAATAAAGAGATTAGGTGAGTGGCTTGACATAAACAGTGTGAAATGAAGCGTTAAGAACACCATCTAAAATCTCCACCCTCCACCACATATAAACATTTTTACACCTGTCATAAACTTCAAACCTTTAAACACACTTCTCCAATCTCAACCGCACTCTGTATATCTGTAAATCCACAGGCCACTGCTTTAATGTCATGCTGCACTTTGTGAAACTTTCAAGCTGCCTCCAGCCTAGTTCAGTGCTAATGCCCAACCTGGATTGAACTCTGTGGTATAAGGGGCCGGTGTCTTGATTACTGAAATATTTTGAATATTTAGATTTATTTTTTTAAGGAAATTAATTCTTCAATTCAGCAAGGATGCAATAAATTTTAGATCATGATTAGTTTCATGATCCTTGAGACTGTATGAGAACAGGAAACAATGATTTGCTCATATAAACATCAGTAGTAGCAATGGCACTTGAGTTGCTCATTTTCAGTTAATCGATTCCCAGTTAATTTGCTTCATTAATCAAACAGGTTCATCTCTGAATGCCTTTATTAATGTGTATTGCTATATTGATAAAGATTACTTTTTTATGTAGTGAACCGCTTTATGGAAGACGTATCTAATATTTTAGTTTTTTTAACGTTAAAAATTTTGCTCCCAACTGACTAATAATGCCAAAATGATGCAAATACCTAAATACTGAGATGTATATATTGAATGCTGTCACAAAACTGGAAAATATGAAATATGACTATAGCTGTATTACATTTTGGGAACATTTTTCATAGGTCAAGCAGGCAGGGATTTTAGCCAGTGTTTGGCAATCTCAGAATGCCAAACACTGTCCATTTTATTTGAATGCCTAAAACTGCAAACCAATCTAAAAAATATTTTCTAAGAGGTCAGTTTGAGGGGTGAGGACTGCAGGTCTTACAAGAGGTGTTGCATTTTAAACAAGGCCAGCAAATATAAAATATTCACTGTCATAAAGAGAATAACTGCTGACTGAAACCAAGAAACGGGAAATGATCACCACAGCTCAGTTGCATAGATAAATATTCACACAGTCACATGTTTACAAAAGCATGCATGCAAAATCACACACAAAAGAGAAGCACATCTTCACTCAGACTCAGTGTGATGCTTCAAGAGACTGCCTGCATGATTGTGCGCTTAAGAGCCTGGATGATGGTTTTGCAACAGGTGGTCCTGATACATTTGGGAAATGTTCCCTGTCATTTTACCACCAGTGTTCAGAGCGTCTGAGCGTCAGATGTCACATCTGAGATTGTTACTGGCTTGAAAATGCAACAGGGATGGCAAATAACAGAATAGATAGTCCAGCAAGTACATGACTGGAAATCCAATCTCATGCCCCAGTGCTTGGTGTTTTTTGTCACAATGTGTGTCTTTCCTTGCTCTTTACTGTTGTGACTTGTGTAGAAATAAACAGGGAGGTTCAAGTACCTGAATCTATATTTTATAGTCATTCAAACTGTCTCTCTCGTTCTATTCCTGTGATTGTCTGTGTTTGTGGAAATGTTGGTTTAGGCACTCCAACACATCACTTGCCCCCTGTGAAGATTCCCTCTGGAACAAAGAAAAAGAGTTCAAAGCACTGCTTCCTGTGTGGGAAGAAGACCGGGTTGGCCACCAGCTATGAATGCAGGTACAGCGCGGATCCCTCTGTATGAGGTTTTCATTCTATTACAACAAAGGAAGTTAATCTATATCTGTAATCTTAAAGGGAAGTATGCACTTAATTTAGTGCATGCGCAGTGGCATAAAATAGAGCTATTTCTGTTTTGAGGTGACAGTAGTTCTGATATATGTCTTGTTCCATTGCTGATAATACCATCTGTGTCTTTCTTCAGTTTCTCGTTATGTTGTCTTGAAGCTTTGATCAAGGCAAAGTCTTATATGATGCGTCTTTGAATAGGACTGAAAAGAAAGCTCTGTCCGTTATTCTCTCCTTTGCCTTATATAATGCATCCAGCTAAACGGATACAAAATAATATACAATAGTATGATACAAAGAGTGCTTTCTTTTCAACATGATGGATTTGCTAGTTCATAGTATGGCTGCAATCACTATAAACACCTACAAGGACACATGTCCTAATATTTACATTTGCCAATATGAGTTTTGATCATGCGACACTGAAGACAGTTTCACAAGAAAAATAAGCCATGGTGAAAACATTATGCATCTGTGTGGGATGTTTAGAAACGATTCCATTTGGTCTCGCTGTGAGCTTTTTTCTGTATAGTTTTCTAACAGCTTTAATTCCACACTGAAAATCAATGGACATCCGGATTAATTTCAAACACCATCCATTTATTCAGTTCTGAGGAAGCAATTTGAGAAGTGCACTTTCTCTCACACAGCTTAGAGGAAACATTGGTTTGATTGCTGTCTGATTATTGCCGTTCTCATAAAGATATGTTTATTTTTGTGTAAGTGTGGCAACATCTTCTGTTCCATGCACCGCTACTCAGAGACCCACGACTGCACCTACGACTACAAAAGCGCAGGCCGACGCTTTCTACAGGAGACCAACCCCATCATAAGTGCACCAAAGCTGCCCAAAATATGAAGGGTGAGAGAAAAAAAAGACATGATATCCATCAGCTATTAAAATAGAGAAAACCTTGATCACCAACCTGTGCTTTTTATCACCATGTTTGCTTACAAATATAGTAGTGAAAAAACAAAAGGGAAAAAACAGTGCTCACTCATTAGCATTGCCTTGGAAAACACCCCTTTGTCTGCTGTCTATAAATGACTTCATGCAAAAAAAAATACAAAACCCTGCATGTAAATAGTTTCTAAAAAAAACCTTTATATCATGCAAACAAACTTTTAAAATGTGTAAAAACTTTTAAATAAGCAAAATACACAACTACACATATCTATTTACATGTTTTTCTGTGTGTTTTGCTTTTTTTGGGATAGACCCAACAATCACTTTTCATGACAAGTCTTGGAGAGATGCACTTTAGTAATGCTGAATATCTCTTGCGGAGATGGGGTCTGTACGGGAGGGGGGTCACTGTGTGCTTGAACTATGTGCCGTTTTGTCTTTTGTAAGTTTACTATTAGAACTTTCTCGTATTTCTGACCCATAACTCCGCTTTCTTTTCTAGAAGCACTCTACTGAACACTTCTAATCATGGAAAATGCCAAGCAATGTACACTCGTGTTATAACAAGACTGTTTAACCTTGGTTCACTTTGAGAATGAAGTATATAGGCTCTATCGGCCGTACACACTACACTATGCAGTTTGACCATGTAGCATTCTAAAGCAACTTTATAAGGGCTTGGCATGATAAGATGTGAACAATTGACTGGTTGCCATGACGAACGATCCTTTTTGTACCTTAGTGTTTGAAAAGCTGCTCAGAAGGCAGCAGTTGTTATTTGCATTTTTCTGTAATTGTCAGGTGATGAGCCTAATAAAATATCCTTGTGTTTCCTTTGTTTTTTTTTCTTTACTCTCTATGATTCTACTGTATCTTTCATGCCTTTTTAACATCGCATTGGGGTGTTTATGTTATTGTTTCGGTTGCTTCGTCATAACAGCACTGCTCTTTGGGATTCCAGCTACTGGAATGAGTGTATTGCTAGTCCTGTCTTAGCTTGTTTCTCCTTCATTTGACTAAATTGTGTTCCTGTGTCTAGCATGAACCTGTTTAGATGAGTGCATCCACCTCTGAATTGTGTTATGATTGCACTTTTTTTATTTTTTTTTTTTACTTTAAATAGTATCACAGAAATAGTCTAAAATTTCAGAGTTAGAGTCCTCTAAACTAAAAAGACTAGTTTATGCAGCCAACAGATGGTGTAAGAATGGTTCACGCAGTGCTAAATGAAAGGAAACAGCTGTTGCTCAAAACAGATAATGTGGAAGAAGTGGTATTTGTGCAGAAGCTTTTTTAGATGCACAGTTTTATTGTATTGTATTGTGCCATTTCAATATGAATCATTTATAATGTATGTTACAGATCTTATTTTTCCAAAAAGATTTGTCCCGTGTCCTTTGCACGTGTATCTTTTAATGCAAGAATATCAAGAACAACTTGTTTTACTGGTTTAGTTTTACACATCTGATGACATATCCACACACACACACACACACACACACACAAATGTAATGGATTGTAGCGTCCAGACAGTTGTACTTTATTCATGCATGCACAATTCATAACCACAAGTATTACATAATGAAGCAAAGCAGGTTTAGGCAATGCTCTGAGCACAGAATGTGCGGATAAAATGTGTAAACCTTTTCAAAGCATGACACAGCCTTTAGCTGTTCTCTCCTCTATCATGACACATAAGATAATCTGTTGTGCTCCTTCAAATAAGACAAGGAGGAGCAGGGCACATCAAGCCCATCCCTGTACAATCAGGGCTCTTTTATTGTGTTTTACAGTGGGAGCATCTTTGAATTCTGTTCATTAAAAAACAAACATGTGAACACACACCCTATATTGCAGCATTTTAACTAATGGAATGACCGTATGGACACATGAATCTCAAACAATCAAGAGGCGAGAAAATCAGGGATCATCACCACCTCCCGCACGCAAACAGTGCTTACTCAGTTCTGAATAGAAATGTAAGAGTAATTAATGACCCCACAGCACTGGATCAGCTGTGTATATAAATGATTAGCGCTGGAGTAGACGATATTACGCGCATGCCCCCTCCGATTTATTCTCTTTTTCAGCCTGATTTCCCACCCGAACGCGGAAGTCGGTGGGCATGACGCACGCAATCAAATGGGGACCGTGAAATAAAAACAAAAACATCGCTTGTGCAAACGGGGGAAAGCGAGGTAAGTGATTATTTGTGCGAATCAGGTAAACGCGCACGAAGAGGGTAAACACTGCACCGCTGTCACAGCAAGAAAAGAAAACACACGGGCTTCTTGAAATAATTTGCATTCCAGGTAAAGAGTTCTATCTTAAATACATATTATAGATGTATAATTCGCGTGTCATGTCGTTTAGCATTGCAGAAGGCATTGGTTTATTGTATAAACAGCGTATTGTGACTGCAGCTCGAGTGCCTTCGTTGTTTCAGTGCTTGCAGAAACACTGTTATTAAGCGTGCCGTCTTTGCCTTGACAGTGTTAATGATGTACAGAGCGTCAAAAGGCAACAGTATGTGTTTTTAAAGAGCATAACTGCACTTGGTCGAAGTGAAACTGTCCTGGAAATGAGGTAAGACGGATAACTTTCCGGTGGTCTGCATTTGTCATCAGTGAAACTGTTATAATACTGTACGACTTAACTACTGTCAGTGAAAGATGTGGACAAAACACTGTAACGTAACCTCAGACTCCAGAGAAACCTGGCGCTTTGATCGCAGTCGCTCTGTTGGATGCATAGTTCGCAAATCGGTTCTTTTGAACAGCTCTTTTCAAAGAGTCAGTTCAGAAATGATTCTTTAAAGTGGTGACGTCATCTGCGACTTTTGCATGTTGTAAAAGGGTAGGTAGATAATAATGTTTGCTACTATTTAGTCTACTACTATTTTGACCGTATTTCGATCGTGTTTATGTGTTATGTTTGTTGAAAACACGATTAACCTTCTAATCAATGAATTGCATTTACACTAACAATAACTTGAATCTCTCGGGTGAAACGGTTTTGCATGTTTTAACATAAAATGCTACATAAATGTGAAACATTTACAGTTTTATTTTTGTAACGCTGCTGCTGTATTAAGCTGCTACAGTAAATTAATGAGCCAGACAGTGCTCATGAGTTGTTCACTCGAGTCCGATTCGCGAACCATGGCAAATGATTCATCGAAAAGATCCGACTCCAAAGAACGAGTCACGAGTTCATGAATCGGATATCGCTGCTGTCTAGTAGGCAGTGTATCCAGTGCGCTTGGATTGCAGCAGGTTTGTTGGATGGATGCACGGGCTCGATGCAGAATGGATTACAGCGCTACATAAGTGCGTACTGTAAACATCATTTTGTTTCGCTTTATTGTCTCACGCATGGGTATGTTTAAAGGGTGGATCAGTGACTGTGTGTCAGGCACATTCCTAGTCTTTCACAATTGATGGATGGTGTTGAGAACTGCCAGTTTTGTTGAGGTGTTGATGGCTGTGGCGGTAAGCGCAATTTTGTGTATACTGTATGTTTTGTCTCAATTTCTGTATTTCAAAGTCTTGATTATAACAACTCTACGAACATTTCCACTATGATTGGCCAGGAAACAATGATACAGTTCTTTAAACACGTTGGTGGGGGATATTGTCACAATATACCTTTTTAGTTCAGCTCAATTAATACACTAAAACAATTATAAAACAGAAAATAATACATAAAATGGCAAACACGTAGCCTACATAATACAGCATTTAAAATACGTTACAATTTGCGCTAATAAATATGTGACAACAAAAGACTTTAAAAAAATTGTAATTGAAGGCAGCATCAAACTAACTTAGTAGCTGTAAAACAAGCACATGTTTTATAGTTACTAATAAATATAGGCCTTGTGACAACTTCCTCATTTAACCACTGGCACAGGTCTCCTTTCCTGGATTAAAATAATACATCTCTTATAAATGATAAATTACAGAAGTAATAAGAGCAGCTTTTATAACTTAAGATGGTAGTAATATAATATAGCACTTTTTCTTTGAAAATGGAGCTGGAACGGTGGAGCTGCCTCCCTTCCAGTGAATTTCATTGAAAAGGAAGGCATTTCACCAATGTTGTGTATCCAGGAAGAGCTTAGTGACTCTGCATTGTATCAAGATTTGACTGGGACTTCCATGTTGTGTAATGGCATGTGTGTTTATGGTATTCGTGGCGTCTGTGTGCTCTGGTTGCAGTGAGTGTGGAGTCTTATCTCAGCGTTTGTGAAGCTGTAAATGATGAACAGGGATGTTTTAATGATAAGGCTTAATGAATAGGTTGTGTGAAGCAGAATGCTGCATGCATTGAGTAGATCTTGTTTATCCCACAGTATATTGTGAGATATCAAGTGGTAGAAAGAAAATATATGAAGTGCATCAACATGTATGAATTAATACACTTACAAGTTGATGTTTTATCTACTGCGCTTTAAAATGAAAGCTTGGACTGTGAAATGGCATGATGTTAGAGCATGTATTCAGTATGAAGTGATATGTAGGGGAAGATGCATCCTTTAAGAACAAGGCTTATTCACTTTTAAATCTGAAAATATTCAGATAACCGTTTTGCATGTATAGGATGATGATTCATCAGTCAATGTTAAGGAAAAAATAATAATAACTTTTTTAATTTTGTTTTCATAGCACAAAATTTACAATTATTTAAAGAGGCCATTATTTCATTTTCAAAAATCATTTTTATTAATGTTAAATCATTTTAAAGTGTTATGAATGTTATCAACTATCAAATCAACTATTCTACTTAAAATTGCATTTCGAAAATGTATTTGAATAATCAAATAATCAGTTGCAGACAGCAGAATCCCATTAAAAGATTCATTGGAAAGGTAAAAAGAATATGAATACATATTTAACGGTTCATATTTTTATTGAAGATATGTCGTAATAGCAACACCATGCATTCAAATGGAATTATTGCACTCGTTTTTTTTTTTTTTACTCCACACATCTAAAAATCCCTCATTAACAAATAGACAAAAAAAACTTTTTATATTGAACATAAATGTAATTTATAATGCACATAATGCACAGACCACTGTTTTCCAGAGAGACATAATTACATCAATTAATATGATCATTAAACTGTTTTGACTGACAAAATCTCACAGATGTTGATATTTATATTTATAAAGCCATAGTAATTCATAAAATGTGATGAGATGAGATTTTTGTGACATTTATTGTTAAAAGAAAAAAAAATGAAGTTGGGGGTTGGGGGTCATTTTACTTCTCACTTTATCTGATGGACTTTATAGTGCTTTGATGGATCACACACCCACAGACAACAAACAGACAGGTTTTGGAACACAAACAATATCAGGCCTTTTCCCATAAATTTTTGAAGCATGTATTAAAAATAATTTTGCATAATCTGTATCCAGATTTTGGAGCTTACATTTTAAGTCAGGGTTTCTCATTTGCATCCTCATTCAGAAAGGCAAGCTCCGCCCCTGGGCCTTCACTGCATGAAATGTTTATGATTAGCAGCATAAAGATGTATGTAGCTGCAGGACAGACCTGCCATGAAAACTTGTATAAATCCATTCCAAATTGTGCAATTCTTCCTTTGGAAGTAGGTGCTGAATTATCACAGTTTTATACTAACTATATATAATAATTACACAATTGCTACAGCATAGGTCATTAACAATACGGCATTATAATAAACGTATTGATTAAGTTGTGGACCACTTGCAGTGTTATATTTTGGAATTGGTTGTGTTTCTGACAGAAAAACAAAAACTGCTGTAGCTATACAGTAGAAAGTAATTAGATTATCTGAAATTGGTTTGACCTCAGAAAGCCATTTAATTACCAAAAACATTTTTCTAAACTGCAGCTACTTTGGAAACCCTAATAGGGTGAATTCCTGAAAAAATAAGGCCGCTATTTGACAGTCTGTGTGTGTGCATTGCTTTTAATGCTGTCTATTCATGAAGCACATTCACCTTTGTGCTCTAATGTGCTTGATGCACTTGATGGAGCATTTGCATATCCACTCCAACATTAGCCAAGACACTTATAACGATTTATTCTAAGACTGCAGGAAAATCCATGATGGGATCTAATACTTACAGCTACAAATTTTTTTGGATTCCACTAATTTGTCCCCTCTGGTGAATTCACGTTTTTACACAAAGTAATTAGTGGAGTTTGCTACTGGAAACAACAGTATTATATTGCTCATGCATGCGGTTAGTGATTTGAAAAAAACACTTGTCCCACACTATTTGTATCATCATCATGAATGCTACATCAAATTGTATGACTTGTTAAGGAGAGACAGAAAAATCCCATATGTTTACAATGAAGGAGTGACCCAAGCCATATCTAGAAACTAGAATGTCATAGAGATTTGTGAGTGGACTATTTTGCAACGTGTGCCTTTTAGTGTCAAAAATTATATCACTTTGCTTCTTGCACGTTTTGTGACAGTTTCAGTGTCCAGTGAGTGGTTCTCAAAAGCATGTACAATTTTCTCCAAAACACTGGATAGGCCTATGTCAACATTTTATTACATTGGTTCATGCATATACAGTTTGGAAAACAAATGCCCGATAAGTGGCGCTAAAAAGTTAATGCTTCATCTCGTTTGAAAATAACGTACCACCTATGATGAACAAGATATAGGCCAAACTTTAGACTATATATCCTGTAGTGTATTTCTGAGATGATAAAACCACCACTAACATGCACTGTTATGAGGACAAATGACAGTAATTTAAAAAAAATAGTAGTCAATATACATTGTATACTACATATGTGAGCAGTTTTCATTTAGCAGCAAGCATTTTATTCCAAACAGAGTCGATAATTGTGATAGGACGTTTCCTAGAGGTAGAGGTGGGTTAAACTGGGAGTTACCATGTTTTCTTTGGAATCCCTTTGTGCTTTTTATTAATAAATTCATTATTCGCTACATTCACCATTATAAAAACCCAGCAACAAAAGCATGTAAGCAATCTTCTTTAAGGGGTGAATCAGAGATGCCTCATTCAGATCAACGGCATGCTGCTGTGCTTGTTAAAAGAAGAAAAAAGACAGTCAGATGCAGTTTCTCTAACATGTACTTTGCAAGAACATAGTTAAATATTAACAAACTCCTCTTCCAACAAGGGCAAAAGTAAAGGACAGACGTTACAGAATAGCAAGTAGCTTTGTCTAGACATCACTGCTGAATGTACTGCTACTGGAATCAAGAATTAATTTATGGTAACTTATGGTGATGCTAAACTATTCTAAACAACCTCGCTAGGTCTAGGGGACATCACATGAAAAAAGAAAGTATTTTGAAAGGCGAAGCAAGTTAATACATTGTAATGACAAACAACATAGTAGTCCACAGTAACACAAGAAATGTGTATTAGAATATTTTTTCTTTTTAAATTTCATGTTGACTTAAAGGCTCCATAGAAACCTTTGATAATCATTGATATATATATTATTTTCTTTTAAAACGGGATGTTTGGGTGGGACATACTGGGCTTGTATATTTTGTTTTTACGTTAAAGGAATAGTTCATTACCCCAGAAATTACCCCATGATTTACTCACCCTCAAGCCATCCTAGGTGTATGGACTTTCTACTTTTAGACGAATACAATCAAAGTTATATTAAAAATGTCCTGGCTCTTCCAAGCTTTATAATGTCATATGTGTGTTCACGAAAGAGTTGCGTTCCAGTGGATGACGTTGGACGTAGACGAATGTGGTGACAAATGCAGAAGCGCAGAGGAGAGCGCAAAACAAGACACTGGTCAAAAATTAGAATACAAAACAAGGATTTATAAAGGAAATCGTCACAGAATTTCGATATAAGCCAAGAGGAGACTGGTTTTCCTTTGCTTGGGTCTCGCGAGACTAGCATATTCTCACCATATTCTATGCTACACTTACGTCCGTTTATTCGTTATTTACCGCTGCGACGATAAATCGATACAGAATTGATTCGTAGGCATCGCGATTCTCTCTGGAATCGATTCTGAGCTTAGATTTTAACAGCAGATGCCACTCTAATCTACTTTTTATCCGGACACTCAAATGTTTATGAAGAAGAGCGCTGAAGAGTGCTTGTGCGATCGGCTGAGTCATGTAATTTTACCTCTACTCAGAATGCTTTTATGAAGCGAGATTAATGTAAACACACCTCACTGTGAACACTGCTGGAATTCGCTTCAATCTTTTCACGCAGTGCCATCTGCTGTTCAAAACTAAGCTCAGAATCGACTCGAGAAAGAATCGCGATGCATTCGGAAAATCTCAGAATCGGTGCTGAATCATTTCTCAATTTGCTATGCATCAATTTATTTCCCCAGTCCTATCGTTAGTGGAAGCTATAGATTTGAACGTCTTAAATATGGACATTTTTCTGTCACAAATGCACCGATTCACTTCAGAAGGCCTTTATTAACCCTCTGGAGGTGGTGCTTTTCTTCACTAAGCACAAATTAAATTATTATTAAAAAATAAAATAAACTAAAATTTTCTAATAGCTTCGAATAGTGGCTGTTAAACATTAAGCTCTACGATCACAGGTTAAAACTAAATTGTAAAATTATATAAATAGAAAACGGTAATAAATTACAGTGTTACTATTTTGACTGTACATTTGATCATTTAAATGCTACAATAAATACACACGCACACATACACAAGTATAGGTGACTTTGAAGCTGATAGACTTAGACTATAAACATGGATAGATTTGCTGAAAATATCACGTCAAGGTCCCTTACTTCAAAGGTTTCTACCGCAGACAAGTGACAGACATGACTGCTGAACCAGAATAAAGTCATTTCAGCTTTTGCATGAATTTAAAGCAGACAGACTTATCAAAAGTGACACACAAATGTCATAGTGGCTAATTCAGATGACATTAGGGAAGCTTTGAGAAACAAGAAGCAGACTGCCATTGCAGCAGTAGTTCACCTGTGTGTGAGAGAGATTTTAGTAACCACACTGCTTCGTTTGAGTTCAGACTTACTGAATAAATAAATGATCACCTTGTTATTAGGTCCTTCATACTGCATACATTTTCTTCCATGACACTGCATACTATCCACCCCTTGTGTTTTTTTTTTTTTTTTTTTTTTTTTAACATAAAAGCATGCGGCCATTTATATTTGTGTGAGGCTTGCAGTATCATCTGTTTCCAGTAATTTTCGATGTACAAAAATAGTCCATAATGCTGCCTGAATTTGCAAATGGTTATTTGTTATCATTTTTAAAAATCAATTTATTATGATAATCATAAACACACTTGTTTGTAGAGTAAAAAAAAAAAAAGACAGTTTAGTGCACTTATCTGTAGTGGCGAAGCACAAGAAGAAAAAGAACTTAAGTGGTCTTTTGAGCCCACTGTATATTACATATGTGCATATATATAAATACACTGTTCGGGGTGTGTAAATAAGAGTGCATATTAGAACTGTGACCATGTCACTGTTTTGTACATTAGTTTGAGTTAAATCAGACTTTCCATTAAAGACTATTTGTTTTTTTGCTCTGAGTAAGACCATTTGGACACAGAAAATGTGTTTTAATAGAGATGGAGTGTACAGCTCTTTGGGCCACTCAAACGAAAAACAGTTATAATCCACTTATGAAATGATGAATTGCAGTGCTGTTCAGTCATCTTCACTTGTGTGCTTATGATGATAGCCCAGTCTTGATTAGTATATACACCAACAAGCAGTATGTGTATACGGTTATCTGTTTCACACTTTGGAGCAGTTTTATTTGTAAGAAAGAGAGATCCAAGGCTCTTGACTTGGTTTCTGGTTGGAATCAGATCGTATTTCCTTGTGTTCTAGGTATTTTCTAAGTAGATATTTTCCAAACATCACTTGCTCATCAATGGATTCTCTGCAGTGAATGGGTGCCGTCAGAATGAAAGCCTAAATGGCTGATAAAAACATCACAATAATCTACAAGTAATTCATATTACTCCAGTCTATCAGTTAATGAGTTGTGAAAAGAAAAGTTGCAAGTTTATAAGAAACAAATCCACCATTAAGATGTTTTTAACATCAAAACCATTGCTTCCAGCTAAAATACTAGGCTCTATCCATAATATTGCTTTCTCCAGTCCTCTCATCTGAATCGGGAGAGAAATATGCACAGATCAAGCACTGCTTATAAGCCAAAACAGTCCAAAACAAAGATATGTTGATGGATTTTGATGTGAGAGGACAACAGGGAATGGACTTTTTTTGTTATTATGGATTATGGACTCTTGTGTTTATTTAAAGTTAAAAAGTGTTAATGATGGATCCGTTTCTTACAAACACAGCTTTTTACTTCACAAGACATTAACTGATGGACTGGAGTTGTGACGATTACTTGTGTATAACTGTGATGTTTTAATTCGGTTTTTGGATTCTCATTCAGACGGCACCCATTCATGATCAATTGGTGAGCAAGTTATGTAATGCTAAATTTCTCCAAACTGATCTTATGAAGAAACAAACCTATTTAAATTTTGGATGCCCTAATAGTGAGAAAATGTTTAATTTTTTTGTTAAATTTGGTTACAATTTAAATCCACAATCCACATCATCCACACTTTGCTTACAGAACTGTTCCCATAGTAAAGGTGCTTATCATCATGAATATTCTTTGTAAAAGAACAGCTTTGACTTTTTAATAACTCCTTTTTGTGTTCCACAGGAAGTAAATACAAGTGTAAATAACCCCTTAGTATTTTAACTACATCCTCTTGGTTTAAGGTATAATTAAGCATGTCACTGTCTGCAGCACATGCTGTGTTTTTCTTTTGTTATTGTTCTGCAAATGCCGTTTCCTGCTTATTGTGGTGGTAACCTTAAGTTGTATTAAGGTCTGAGAGCAGGAAATTCAAGGAACAATACTTGGTTCCAGTTTATGATGAAAAAGCAATGATCCTGAATTTTCACTTTCGTTTCTGCTGACCCTGCTGCTGTTTGAGACTGCAGTAATGAGTGTGGACCTGTGAATTGATTCAGCAGTGACATAACTATTTTTATGGGGCAATTTTATAGAATCACAAATAACATTATTGCTTTTCTTTTTTATAACATAAAGATGGACATGCTCGTTTTCCTGTTTTGAAAGTGACTATTAAACATCACTAGAATGATTTTAAACATGATAAAAGTGATTTAACAGACTATATATTTTTTTTAAATAAATGCTATGGGCTATGGGTAGAGATTTCTTGTGTGCCTAGTTATTAACAAACAAAATGCTTAACACATCAGTAGCTTATGAGCATTTAAATATACATTAAATATACATATAAGATGCACACTACCATTCAAATGTTTAATGTCAGTGAGATATTTATGATCCTGGACCACAAAACCAGTCATAAGGGTCTAACTAACGAATGCTGGTTTGTTAGGATAGGTCAATATTTGGCTGAGATACAACTATTTGAAAATCTGGAATATGAGGGCGCAAAAATTGCCTTTAAAGTTGTCCAAATGAAGTTCTTAGCAATGCATGTTACTAATCAAAAATGAAGTTATTAATTTACCTTTGCATGACCCAATTATTCATGCATTATGCTTAAATTTTGCATCCAGGCATTTATGCGTTCAGAAAGAAAAATGCATCCTAAATAAGCACCTCCTTTTGCACACTAACCAGCCATTAACATTTTGATGGATGGAGAAGCATTTACTGAAACCTAGCTCCCATTTGATTTTTCTTTACTTAAAAGCAGATGAATCACGTA
Organism: Cyprinus carpio; assembly: GCF_018340385.1. Classification (NCBI taxonomy): domain Eukaryota; kingdom Metazoa; phylum Chordata; class Actinopteri; order Cypriniformes; family Cyprinidae; genus Cyprinus; species Cyprinus carpio. The sequence goes on along the minus strand of NC_056609.1, from coordinate 11,459,233 downwards.
ATAAGATAAAGTGATGCTATCCGTGCACCATGTTTTAAGGTTTTCACTATCTCTATGCTTTTTAGGGACTCGTTTTGATGTTTTGATGCAGTCTGCAGTTTCGCCTTCCTCACTAAGTTTTCAAAACCTTTCATCCTGCTCCTCTTGCAAAACATGAAGTCAGCCACCATCCAGTTTCCTCCTGTGCTCTGCTCCGAATCTGTGCGGATGCAGAGACGCTTTGACAGAAACTACAACTAATGCAGAAAATCTAGGAAGGTCTGCTGTCTCCATTAAATTTGCAGGATTTGTCTTCAAAGTGTGAGAAAGGTTTACTTTCTTAGAAGACTCTTCTTGTTTGAGCCAGCAGAGACTGTGTGTGTGTGTCTGTGTGTGTTCAAAAATGCATGTGTACCCTGAGGTCATGTGTTTCTTAGTCTCACAAGGCTAGACTTTTGGAGTGTTCGACTTCACGATTCTGACTTTGCATTTTTGACTTATAGGGATACTCCACCCCAAAATGAAAATTTTGTCATTAATCACTTCCCCCATGTCATTCCAAACCCATAAAAGCTCCATTCCTCTTCGGAATACAATTTAAGATATTTTGGATGAAAACTGGGAGGCTTGAGACTGACCTATAGACTGCCAATTAAATAACAGTGTCAAGGTCCATGAAAGGTATGAAAGTAGTCTTCAGAATACTCCATCTGCCATCAGACATGCAATCTGGGTTATATGTATCTCCATATCACCATATGCTGAGTATGCTCTTCTGTATCATCCGCGCCACAAGGATGCGCTGCTGTTTCTACGTGTATTTAGCTTTGATTTGAAAGAAAACAGCGCATCCTTGTGGCGCGGATGATACAGAAGAGCTTACATAGCACACGGTGATATGGAGAGACACTGAGGAGACCGTTGACAAAGGAATTGTTGAATAAAGTTGTTATTTTTGTTTTCTTCGCTTACAAAAAGTGTTCCCGTCGCTTCATATAACCCAGATTGCACGTCTGATGGCAGATGGAGTATTCTGACGACGATTTCATACCTTTTATGGACCTTGACACTGTTATTTACTTGGCAGTCTATGGGACAGTCTCAAGCCTCCCGGTCTTAAGCCACACCACTGTGACGTATGCCATCAAAATACAACAAGAGCAATAAGAGATGGCTGGCTAGTTCATTCTGCACAGTTTCTCCAGATTGACCACACAAACTCTGATGACAACACAACTGTTTAATGATTGGCTGGATTCACAGATGGCAACGGTGACGTGTTTCGCTTTTATTCTGACACCTTCATTTGCGTTAATGCTCACATATTTGGTTTTTATAACAGTAAAAATATGTCAACTTAAAAGGGATAGTTGACCCAAAAATTTAAATTCTGTTATTATTTACTAAAGTTGCTCCAAACCCATCATTCATTCATCTTCAGAACACAAATGAAGATATTTTTAATGAAATCCGTGAGCTTTCTGAATTGTTAAATAAAGTTGTTATTTTGTTTTCTTTGTGCATAAAAACTATTCTCATAGCTTCGTAAATTAACGGTTGAACCACCGATGTCACATGGAATATTTTATTGATGTCCTTACTATGTTTCTGAGCCTGGGAACATTTCAGTTGCATGCAGGGTCACAGATTTCGGATTTCATAAAAAATATCTTAATTTGTGTTCTGAAGATGAACGAAGGTCTTACGGGATTGGAACGAGGTTAGGCTGAGATATTAATGACAGAATTTTTATTTTTGGGTCAACTATCCCTGTAATGTTATATTGTGTCATGTTTGTCAAAATAAATCTGATAAAAATTTATAGACTCCACTTTAAAATAGTATAGGCTTATGCTGAACGTTCTGCTGTACTTTTGCTTCTAATCCACTTTATCTGTGATAAAATACACAAACACTGTGTAAGCTTCACTATAGGAAGCAGAAGTGCCCGACTTCACGTCGTTTCCAATTCCTCCTCTGACTGCAAGCAGCAAATCTTGTGATGGATCACAAATCTAGTCGCAAGCGAAGTCGAACGCAGCTTTCTGATCAAGAACCGCCCACATTTGACACGAAAACAGCCAATCACAGTTTGCTGTGCCATTTAGGGGCAGGTTTATTTGAAAGAGCTTTACAGTTGAATTCAGGATTGAGAAAACTGTTTAATAATGTAGAACATTCTGACACCTTGTTAATGTTTCCACCACAGATCCATGACAGAAATGCGTGTTCATCCATAATAAACTGACAAATGTATCAAAGCCTACATACAAATGTCATAGTAATGAATTTGTTTTATTCATATGACAGCAGATCTGACAGCATCGAGCAAGGAATCGGTCAGTTTGCTCCATAAATTACAGTGTCCCAAAAGGACAACGTGTTTACGCGCAAAACATTATGATAATTTATTCTTGAGCTTGTTCTAGCCTCTGAATGTGAAATGAAGGAATGAAAGTACTGCTGTGCAGCACAGAGTGTGTGTGTGTGTGAGGATCAGCAGGCTTTCATCGGTTCACATCAAGTCCGGTTTATCCCGCTCTAATCTGTTAACAGTCTGTGAGGATGTTCCAGCACTGGCAGAGTTTGTGTCCCGCTCTGATCTTGAGGTCATGTAATATAGCACACTGATGGGGTTTAAGCCAGTAAGCCACTTATTAAGCTTTGAATAATTGTCTGATATCATCACTCTGGTCACATATGACACTACCTGACGTTATCCATTTGGTTGAAATTCAGAGGAGGTAAATCTTGTTGATGCCTGATACTGGAAACAGAACATTTGAAAACTGCAACCAAGGTGTTTGTTGAATACAGATTTACCATTAAAAGTTTCCGAGTAGCTTTTTAGTACCAAGCTACATTTTCCAACAGGTAGTGGTGTTCAGTTTAGTGAATTAATTCACTTACATTGTTCTTTTAAATGCACTAGTTCAATATTTTTTTTCAGCAATTCATTTCTGTGGTGTGCATGGCATTTATTTGATCAATATTCAAGATATTTATTTATTAGAAGTATACTATTTTGGAAGATGCTACTTCTGATTATATACCATATGTAGACTATACAGTTCTACAGTTTGGGTCAGGAAAGTGAAAGAAATTAATACATTTGTTCATATATGTTGCATTAAATTGCATTTTCCACATGTCGGCGCAAAAATTGTGACATAATCCAAATGCAATTAAAAATCTTGCATTAGCATTTGCATTTGCATTTTGTAAATACAATTTGCAATTTCTTTTGCAAAAATTCCTGAATATTCTTCCATCGAATGCATTTATGAGGTTGCATATGATACCTGTTTTAAATAAATGCTGTTCATTTGAACATTTATTCATTAAAGAATCTTGAAAAATCACTGTTTCTGCCCAAATATTAAGCTGCACAACTGTTTTCAACATCGATAAGAATAAGAAATGTTTCTTGAGCAGCAAATCAGCTTAAAAGAATAATTTCTGAAGGATCATGTGACACTGAAGACTGGAGTAATGATGCTGAAAATTCAGCTTTGCATCACAGAGGAATAAATTACATTTTAAAATACATTAAAAAAGTAAACCTATTTTTTAAATTGCAATAATATTTCATAAAATTGCAGTTTTTATTGTATTTTGATCAAATAAATGCAGCCTTACCAGCCTTCCCAAATCTTACCAACCACAAACTTTTGAACGGTAGTATATATAGTATTTTAAACCTTATTTACAAAAGTTATATAGTTTATATATGATATACGATATAAAATTTATATTCAAAGTTAAAAGTTGTAAAAAAAGTAAAAAATAAAGTGATATGATCTGATATTTAAAAATAGCTTCAGTGTAGTTTGTATTATAGCTTGTGTATCTTGTCTGAAGTTTACCTTTAAATGAAGAGTATCTTCAAAAAAACAAGCCTCCCCAACACTGACAGTTTCTTAAATGGGAACATACATCATACATATGAAACTTTAGCTGTTTTCTGTGTTCAGTCTGGAGGAACATCCGTAGGGAATGTCTAACTATGTCACCTTTACAGTTGCATGGATGAATAAATCTGGGTTAGAGTCTTGGCGCTCAGCGTTATCTCTCACACAGGAGACCAGCAGAAGGATTTTTTTCCAGAGAGTGGAAACACACAGGCTCAGGCCCATCTCTTGGATAGATCCATTGCTGTATCGATCTCATGTCATTTCCAGTGGCAGCTGCTCGTTGATGGATCATCCTTTGTGGAAGCAGGGTAATTTAACAGGCTGATCAGTTCAGTGCACAGTGCAGCACTCTCTCTTACTGTCAGAGAGTTCACAGAAAGGATGATTAATCCGACAATATGGTGTCTTTATCGTAATAGTTGTGGTTTGGACTTTGTGTAATGGTGAGGTGTGTTGAGAAGTACAGACTCAAAATTTCTAAATGTGTGGTTATATGTTACATTGTTTGGTGAATTTTCACAGCCAAAATGCAGTCATTTCAATAGAAATCCATGCAATTGGATGTTTTGCATAAGGGCAAAAGATTTCTCTACAGTGGTGTCAAGTTGGTTCCACGGATTTGCAACAGAAAGCTGCTTGGTTTGAAAGGGACTTCTGTGTGAGCTGTACTTCATATTGCTAATGTGATGCACGTTAAGACTGAAATCCCTGCTCTGGGCTCTGTGAAAGCTGTATTTGTGGCAGTCGTGAAGCATACGGTACACCTCATCACATGCTGCCAGCAGGGATCCGTAACTGTTCCTCTTGGCCATTCTTCCTGCCTTGAGCTTGAATTTGGTGACTGATTTGAGCTGAGACACATATTCTCATCCATTTGTTACTCAATGTGAGCTCTGTAATCCAATTCAATGCAGTTGGAAAAGTGGCTCTGCGATTTTCTGTTTTCTAGATGACTCTACTTGCTCCATCAGCATTAAATGGTTAGTTAGTTCACCCTAAAATTCCAATTCTGTCATTAATTAATTACACTCATGTCATTCCAAATCTGCAAGACCTTCAGTCATCTTCAGAACACAAATTAAGATATTTTTGATGAAAACCGAGAGCTTTTTGACCCTCCATTGACAGAAACACAACTGACACCTTAAAGGCCCAGAAAGGTAATTAGGACATTGTTGAAAAAGTCCATGTGACATTAATTTGATGAAATTCATTTTATACATTTCTGAATGCGGTACACCGGAAACACAAGCTCATGCAAAGAATTTTTGCATTTTACTGTATTGCAAAGTTCAAGTTTATTGAACTTTGACCTGTGAAGACATGACCAATGGAAGATTGTCAGTTGTCAGTATGTGACCTTATAGCGCTAAATCAAAATAATATGAACTTTAAAGCTGCAGGTTAGCATCATTACATTTAAATGTAAAATTTAAGTTAAGTTTTTAAAGTTGTCCAAATGGTCAAAGTTTAGTGTGGCTGCCTCTTGAGTCTGTGTAGGATTTTTATTTGCGCAGACAAAAATGATAACTCATTTTGTTTTAGAACAGTAATATTGCTCAACAAGCCACATTATTTGAGGTATCACTTACTTTTGTAGCCCAAATGTTGAAGATAAGTTACATCACAAAGCTAAATGCTTAAGTTTATTGGTTTATTCAAATCCCTTATCTCAGATATGAGTAATAATAGTAATAACAGTACTTAAATATGACCTGTACACAGTAAATACTGTTCGTGGCACATCAGATTGACAGACGGCTGCCCTTTTTAACTCCTCCACCCTGATCGACTGCGCTGAGGCATTTTCACTTTCCACCGCTCATTTAGATCGAGAATTGGCAGGGACCTCATGCATTAGTCATCACTCTGCAGGCTCCAAGCCCGTGATTATTATTGTTATTATGACATCTGATTTCATGAAAACCTCAAAGGGCATTGACTTAAGAATTTGACCACTAGCTTCCTTTCCCACCCAATCACTTTTTCAGTGAAACGAAAGCTATGAAATTGATGTTTTTGTTCTTGCATTGAAACTCAACATTTGCCTTGTTTTACTGAACATGACATGAAGTCTACCTACAAAAAATGGCAGCATGAACCAGGATACTGTGGATTCAAACGCCTCATGTACTTGGCAGTAAACCATATGCTGCTGCCTTTGTTTTAGAGTGCTAAAAATTATCCTCGGCCTATTGATCCGGCGACAAATGAGTGATTGCAGTCACATGCCCTCCGCTTTAATGCGGTGTGATTAACACGGGCTGTTGATCAGTCATGTGGAGCAGTTTCTGCTGTGAGTCCTGGATGCCTACAGTATGAACTGACCAGCTGTTCTGCTAGCAGGTTATAAACTAATGGCACTTTTGATGCCAAAGAGGGAGGATTTCATTCTGTGAGGATTCATGTGTTGACCATTATAACAATATCAAAATATTAGATCATCATATGCATTCACTGATAATCACACAACCAAATGTGAAAATGACTTCAAGCTGTTGCGCGTACAGTAGGATTCAAATATCTAAGACTAGTTTCAACTAGTGAAAATGCTACTATCTGGCGGTTTAAAATGTATTTATGTTTTCAGCATAACAATTATTAAGAGCATGTGCAGATGAATTAATGTGCCACAAATGTATTTATTAATTATGTCAAATTAGTTTTTATTATATGTTTACACTACATTTTACGTATTTACATTTATTTATTTATTTCTTTTAATTTAAAATAATTTTTTACATTATATTTTTTAAATACTCAAAACAAAACAATTTTTTTTTTTTTTTACTAAAACAAAATAAAAAAGCAAAAATCTAATAAAAACAAAAAATGAAACAAATCCAAATATTCACAAAAAGTGTGGTCTCAAACTGTTGGACTGTTCTGTTGGTCTAAAACAGCAGTGAGATATTCAGTGTTTTCAGTACTAGCTTCACTTCTGTGTTCAGTGTGCATCAGTTTGTCATTCTGCAGTTTTGTGTGTCTGTTAATTAATCTATTTGCACTACAGTACGTCTTCATTCTGCAGTGCCAAACTGGTGGATTTGGTCTGATGCCGGCGGTCGCCGTTGTGATTCTAGATGCATAGTCTTACACACAAAACGGCTGTTGGCATGGTCACAAGATGGAGAGAATTTTAATTGCTGTTATGGTTGCAGCAGATGGTGGTAGAAGTTGAACGGACTATTTGTAAGCAGACTTCGCATCGTCTCAGTGTGCCATGAGCTCTTTGTTCTCCTTCAAAGAATGCATTTCATTATGGAGAATATGGGAGTCGGTTTGTAATTGGTGATTCAACTTTTACCGCTGCTTCTCATTTCCTCACTCGCTGCTGGAGACTTGATGTTTTTGTAGTTCAATTAATATGCAGCAGTGTTTGTGAATACTTACCGTGATTTCACCGTGTGAGATGTTTTCCTGATCAACATCTTTGTTGGTCTTAAAACAAAATTCTAGTTAACTAGATTTTAGTGTTTGGGGTTTTAGTGTTTAAACATTCTTATCTTCTCATTATTTCATTCCATTTGCCATCTGATGCTTATTGTGCAAAAAAATTGAAAGCACTTTATCTGGCAAGTTCATATGCTGTATGATTGGCTGATTATTTATGTTTGTATTTATTTATTTATTTTTGACCGTGCTTTTGGAGCATTCATTTCTCATCTCTTTTTGTCTCTCTGTCAGATTTGGATTAGTGGTTCTTTCCATCATGCTGGTGCTGGTGGACAGGCTTCAGCTTCAGAGAGTGTGAGCTCCACTGAACTGCGGGGATGAACATGCCATTGCACCAAATCTCTGTCATCCCTCGTGATGTCACTTCCTCCCGGGTGTCCAGCAGCGGGAAGGCAAAGGAAAAGGACAAACAGGTTTGTCTTCCACCTAATAGACATAAAAAAACAGCCGGTAGTATAATCTGTGACCCTTGTTACCTTTATCCTCATTCCCACTGAAAGACAGCATCCTGTTTTCACAATTCTGAATGTTTTCTTTCCCCTGTCAAAGGTGGAAAGGATTTTAGAGACAAGCTTGTACACACACATGGGTTCCTAAGTTGTTATGTGAACTGTGTCTTAAATACTGTTTATATTAAATGCTTTCGTGGAACACTCCAAATTATGAAAACTACTGACACACAATTTACAATAAAGGAAGTAAAGGAAGTCGCACATACATAGGAGTGGGTGCTTTGGGGGCGCAGGTTTCCAGTAAGTGATGCAGGCAAGAATGACTGTGTGAAATGTTATGAGGGAGGAGAACTATAAAACAAACATCTGATTGATATCATGGCGCCTGTGGGCTTTGTGTTGATTGTTTAAAAGGATGGGATTGTTAAAATGTGATTTTTTTTTTCTTCTCTTATTATGTAAGTCAAGGATTTCTGCATCAAAAACTGTCGTGATTAAGGTTTCACAAATATTTTATGCGTTCTCTTACACCTAGGAATTATTTGGTACGCTGTGCCTTTAAGACTTCTTACTCACCTTGAGGTCGCAAATTACACTTTTTTTTCTCCTTAATGTAAATTTCCTGATCTTATTTTGAAAGAATCATCAATGTGTCTCATTTTTCATGACTATTCTTTGTAATCTTTCATTTAGGAATGCACTGAAATGTAAATTCTGGTTGATACTAAAATACTGATAGGGCGATAATTAAGGGATAATGTACAGCACATCCAGCAGGTTGTTATCGCAGAATAAACTCCAACAGGGTGATCAGGATGTGGAGCGGAGGGGTCTTATTCTGCAATAACAGCCAGCTGGATGTACATCATTCCACTTATTACATGGCTACTTGCCACATAAGTAAATAATTAGACACAAAATATTGATTTGAGGTAAATAATTTATTAGCTCCTGAAACGCAAAGCTTCTGTGTAACTCAAGGCTTACTGTGTAAGATTCTGTTTAAATAAATTCAAAACAAACTAAAATCAGTTGTTTTAAATGCTACAAATAAATTTAGGCATCACAGTATAACAATGTGCAGTATGAAAAATGGACATTCTTTTTTTAGGATTTCCTGAAGATTACATTTCACAGTGTTATTAAATTATTAGTTTAGTATGATAAGGTTTCGTGCAAGTGAGATACTTTTGGCATCACTGGTTGATACTGTGTTTCAGAGGTGGGGAAGCTGTGGTGTCAGATGTTGTCCAGCCTTGTGACCCATGTTATTATCATCTGTTTGAATACTGAAGCCTGATTCATAAACACTCGGGCCCAAAGGAATCTCAATATTTACCCTGATCAGTTTTCAGCTTGTGTAGCTGTGCCAGCCGCTCTTTAGCTGTGCTCTCTCGTCCCCTTCTAGTGCTGCGCCTTGTTTAAGCAAGACTGGACGGAGACACTAATGAGTGTTGTTTCATTGGAGGGCCTGAGGCTGGTAACCCATCAGCTGTTTGTTTGTCAGAGTCGGACAGGATACAGGAGACAAGCTGGTTTTTACCCCCTTTGTTTTTTTTTTGGCTAAATGGCCTCAAGTGACTCAAGTAGCAGGAAGTCTGTTAAATACTAAAAGTCGGTATGTCATTCCCATGTCATCATCATTCCCAGACCATGTTTTTAAGAATCACTCTTCATCAAAGCCTCTGTATGTTTACATTTCTACTGTCTGGCAGCTGAGTCTGACCTAGAGACATTTTTTTCCTGATTTTTTTTATTCGGCCTTTCGCACCGCTTTAGTTCCAGAACTAAATGTACAGTACTAAAGTACTGGGACGATTTTGCGGGAACTATTTCCAAGTACCATTTAAAGGGTTGCATTCGCACCGACAGTGTGTAGTTGACAGAGATGTCATTTGTGCGTGGCGGAAACAAAGAAGAACAACGTTAACAACAGGAGGATGGAGGACGCTGTGATCGGAGTTGTGTTTTTGTTGTGTTTGCGGGTTTCACAATAATGGAAATGGAATGTCGAATTACGTAAAGCGATTGAAAGAACGGAAAGGACGAAGAATCTCCAGTGACAACTGCCAGTGCTACATTTGCTACAAGTTCCTGCACTTCAGCATCCGTCCATCTATCGCTGTTCATCATACTTGCAAAAATAAGTTGACACAATGTTTACAGTATGTTACACAGCGTTTTAAATCATGGAGCATGAGGGCGTTTTTTAACGTGTCTGGCCAATCACTGTCTACTTACATCACGGGTAGTACCAGTTGTGCTGGTTAGACCCTGCTCCGGAGTAGGAGCTAATTTGGTTCTCGAAATAGGCAGTCCTGTACTAAAATTACTCCCAGTTCCAGCGGTGCGAAAATGCCAAAAAGTGGGTAGTTCCACAATTAGTTCTGGTACTATGAAAAGGTTCCAGCGGTGCGAAAGGCCCTATGGTGGAGTTACTGGTAGTCAGCATAGCTGGGCTTGGCTGTCTGTCAGTTTGATTTGTTGCAGTTTTATTTGCTGCCTCTCTTTTTTTATGACAGGACCTTCACAAGTTTTTGCCTGACTGACACTGACAATGTGCTGGCCAGAAGTGTTTTTTTTTTAAACTATGAAGCTGTGAGCTAGAGATATTTAGGCAGATGTTGTTATGGATATATCTTAGAAAGAACATATATATATATATATATATATATATATATATATATATATATATATATATATATACATATACATATGTGTAGTTTTCCTTATATATAAAAATCCAATCCTTATTTCTGTAACAGGACTGAATGTTTTATTTGAGATTTTTTGTAATTTTCATTATTCTCATTTGATTCTTATTGTAATATGCTGTACTGACACATTAAAGAATGTCAAAGGATACTTTGAATTAATTTTAATTTTTGTCATTTTGTGCTTTTGTTAATTTTTTTGTTATAATTATTAATAAAATAGTAATTTAGTTTTATTTCAGTTGTAGTTTTAATATTTTAAGTACTTCAAGTTCAGCATATTTTAGTTTGATGCCAAGGTTTGATGTCAGAATAATTTCATTGACTAAAACTGTTTTTAATAGCTTGAGTTGTAGATAAGAATGACAACATTGATTTGTTTATAAAAAATAAAAAATACATATAACATCTAATACACTTTCTTTAATATTTATGTATGTGTGTGTGTATATACTAAATGCAGCATAATCCACTGATGTGATATATATATATATATATATATATATATATATGTATATATATAATAAAGTATATATATATATATATATATATATATAAACAGTAAATAAAGTATATTATATATTTTAATTTTTTTGTATACATTTTAATACATTTAAGACAGTACAACAAATAATGCCATTATAAATAAACCAAAATGAAATGGAAATATAGCCTACCATTTCATTTTTTAGCACTGTGATAGTATAAAGTGGGGAAATGTGCTTAGAAAGAAATGCCAAGAAAGTAATGTTATATTGCAAAACTGGTTTAATTTTCTTTTTTGCAAAGTTTAATAGCTATTTCTTTCTTTTGATTTTGTGCTAAAATATGACCGTCATGTTCTTGACAGGTTTTGTGAGATTCACCCTATATCAGTGATGGCACTCAGTGCAGTTTATGAGGCTCTTTTGATTGATGTTGATTGGTCAGATGCATAGAGATGGGTGATGGGCCATGAATATTAGTCACTGACACACGATAATCAAACCCTGCAGGAATTTAATGACCACAATCCTTCAAAGCTCCATCAGTGAATTATGCTGCGTTTAGTATGACCCTTTTATGCTCAAACACAAACTGTATTTTTCATCAGCTTTGAGGAGATTTTTCTTACATTTTTGTAGCCTAATATAAATGATTATGTTACCCTTCCTTCATTAGTTTCCTTTAATTGAGCTCGACACTGAATTTCTTGGAGTCTAGAGAGACAAATCTTCGCTCTTAACACCTAGAGCTTGTGTTTGGCACAGACTGAGGAGTTGGCACCAGCCACAGTTTCGTTTACCTCTCGCTCAGCATACAGATCAGCCGGGGGGGCGTATCACCATTAGGCAAAGAAAGCACAGCCCATCTGCCTGTTGCAGACAACTCCTCCTCTGTGTCTAAGTGGAAAGAAACCCTCATTCCCACTGCTTTAGATTCAGCGCCAGCTGCCATTGCGGATGCAGTGCTATTGAATGATCTGAAATGAACAAGAGTCAGAACTATCAGGTACATAACACGCTGATGCAAACATGACATGCTCACATCAGTGACAGATCCTTTGAATGAAATCGCTGTCTATAGCAGTGACTGGCAAAATCTACCATCATCTTTTTAGAATGAATATCATGAGGCAGCAGTATATCCCAGCTATTACCAGGCCTCAGATTGAATCTGCATACTTTTTTCCACGTTTATCAATAGGGAGGCAGACTCAAACTTTGGTAAGCCACACTTAAAGGCATAGTTCACCCACAAATGATCAATAACAATTCATCATACTGACTGTAATTTTATGGAAAACCAGAGATATTTATCAAATGCTCTCCATTTGTATTCAACAGAAGGAAAGCCATCAAGTTTTTTTAAAGGTATTTTTCATTACCACAGGATGTCAAAATGTGCACTAACTATTGGGGAATTTAGCAGAATATTATTTTTATTTATCTGATGAAAGAAAACTGGTGACAAGGTGTTTTAATGTTTTTGAAATAAATCTCTTATGCTCACCAAGGCTGCAATAATTTGATTAAAATAAAAATAATACAGCAAAAAACAGTAACATTCAGAAATATTTTTGCAATTTAAACAAACTGTTTTCTATTTTAATATATATTTAAATGTAATTTATTCCTATGACGGCAAAGCTGAATTTTCAGCATATTTCTCCAGTCTTCAGTGTCACATGATCACTTGAAACATTTCTTATTATTATCAATGTTGCTTAATATATTTGTGGAAACCTTGATACATTTGTTTTTTTTCCAGGATTCTTCAATGAACAGAAAGTTCAAAAGAACAGCAAGATCTTTTGTAACTTTATAAATGATAAATTCTTGCTGCAGGGAAAAAAATCTCTTTACAAAATATGACCAACTCTGAACTTTTGAAAGGTTGTGTACACTTAGAAAAATATTTTTCTGGGTGTGTACCATGCTAATACCGTAGTATTCTTTGAATCACCTCTGTACAGTGCCATCATATGTGAATTTCTTTCAGTTGTGTAGGATCTTGGAAGCTGTTTGTCGGACAGCATGAAGCTTTCATGAGCAGCTGCTGTGTGGCAGTAATCTCTCAAATAATGCAGGGAGAATGAGCCTTGTGTGAACTGACAGACGCGAACAGAAGGAGACAGAAATTGAACTGCCACTTTAGCATAAATGCAAACAACTGTATTTATCTGTGAAAAATGTAAACTCTCCTGTTTCATAAGTCTCTATATTTTAAAAAGCACTTAACTGGGAGGGCAGGGAAACTGGCCAAACATTAACACGGCCATATTGTCCAAATCTGTCTGTCCAAGAATGCTCTGCTTTGGGCTTTTTGGATTTTAATAATATGCTAATAAAGATAAGAACCTCGCAGCTCTGTAAAATAACATGAAGCCACCAGGATGCTTCGGGGGGAATGTTTACTGAGGAGCGACAGGATTTTAATGCCAGCGCTATCTTTGTAGGACGCTTTTAAGCTTCGTCAACACTCTAATCTCCTCGAGAGAGAGACCAAGGTGCCATGTGATTGCCAGAGCGACTTGTTTGTGTCAGTGTTTGACATTTGCCGTGATATCAGCATAACTCAGAGTGTGGTGTTTAATGCTGCTTCGGAGTAAACTGTCAAATCTGGAAGTTTCTTTTGCATTAAGCGGACTGCATGCTTGAGTGGAATGCTCATTTTCTCCTATAATAAATAACTGCCTATTATCATTTTAGTTTGAGGTTTCAGTACAAAGTATAACAAAACAGAGACTCAACTTTATTGATGACGTATAAGAAATACAAGGGGTCATGAACTGCGTTTTTAAATCTGTACTGTTCTCTGAGGTCCCCCTATAATGTTATCAAGATTTTTACATCAAAAAACATAATTTAGAAGTAATAGGCTATTTTCTGTCCTTTTTTTGACCCTCCTCATCAGAACGCTCTGTTCTCGGACTCGGAAGTAAACGCCCACTGCTATGATTGGCTAACAGTTGTGTATGTTTGACAATCTACATCCTTCACAGATGGACGATGCTGTGTTTTATGTTAAAACATGCATAAAAAACAAATAAATATCAAACAAACAGTAAAAAAATAAAAAACAATAGTGACCACCTAAAAAAAAAATTAAATCAAACTTGCTAGTTGCGACATTACTGTCTGATCCAATATAGTCGGCACAGCATCGTCTTTTAGTTGCAGTCTTTCTGAAAATCCTGCATTGAATTGTGCCTTTCTTGTGTAAATACCGTGGTAAAATGAAGTGAACCAATAAAGGGCCAAGTTCTTATTGAAGTGGTCTGGCACTTCATTAAAAATAAAGTTCATCAAATAAAGTTTATTGTTTGGTTTCTGCATAGACTTGTGTTTGCCGCTCGTCATTTACTTACTATGTGTGCAAATCAGTGGGCGGGGCTAAACAGGCAGCAATGTAGAAGCAGGCGTTGATCTTCTGCGGAGGCAGTGTTTAGACACACTATTACATCATAAAGTGGTACATTCCACAAGCTGTCATTTTAGCAGATTGTCTTCAATAAAAGCTGATTTTAGAGTAACGATAAAGATTTGAGGTTCTGAAACTTACAGGATGTTTTTATAGTACAGTGACCTCTTATATGTAAAAAGATCAAGGGAATTTTGATTTATTTCTCAGTTCATGAGCCTTTTAAGGGAAATAAAATAGTAGATGGTAAAATTATGGGTATAGATTATATTTCAAATGGCACAATATCATGATTTTGCTCTTTTCTCTACTTGATAGGCTGCTGATCTGAAGTTCATCAAAGTTTACCCAAACTGATGCGAAACGGGCAAATGTGAGAGGAACAAGATGGATCAAACAGAGTTTCTTTTCATAGAGTTAAGAAATCATCAAGTGAGTGTATCATTTAGCTGATTTTATTTAGACTTTTATTTACAACACTGATCAATGCACATACACACAAGAGCATATCAATTTCTGAAATATGGTAACAAGCTCAAAGTCCCAAATGATTTTTGTACTTGCATTTAATTTTAAACAATTTAATATCAATTTAATTTGTGTAAATTTATAAAGAAATTAGTTTTCATTGTATATTCATTATATGTTCATTAGTATTCATTATTCATAGTATTCAGTATTCATATACATTCTTTTTCAACTCGGTTATCTTTTGAATTAGTATTGTTACTGAGGGATTCTGGTATTTTAGCGAAGCCAAAATTGTGGTATCAAGCTAACCCTAAAAGAATATCACATTCAATATTTTGAAGGACTGTTTAAAGCAATAGTTCACTCAAAAGTAGTGCTGTCAGTCGATTAAAAAATTAACTAATTAATCACATATTTTTTTCTGAAATTAATCGCAATTAATTGAGATTAATCCCTTCTAACATTAAAGTTTTAAATATACTTTTATATTGCAATAATTTACATTCAATCTCTAAATTAATGTAGAAACAACATAAAGACTGTATAATCGTAATATTTGTTTAATGGGATCTTTTTTATGACTGAAGGTGAGTATCACTGATACCAATACTACTGATGTCTCTAAGAATTTTTTCCCCCTAATATTTAATATTTCCCATTGACTATAGACATTCAGCATTACAGTATAATTGAGAGCTATTAATTTTAAGGTCAAGTGCATGTCTGAAAAGTCCCCCGTTTAATGTGGTTGTAAAAATGTTCTGGGTCTGAATAAATGCAATTCTTTCAAGAAAAAAAGAGGCCGAAACAGCAGTGAGTGGGTGGCCAACCTTAGCTCTGCCCCTGCATTAAACCTTTACACTTCAAAAAGTTGATAGAAATTATAAAAATAATCCATATGAATCAAGAGGGTTAATCCAAGCCCTCTTTAGAGACATGATCGCTTTATATGATGAACATTTATTCACATATAAACATTTATCAACACAAGGGATGTAACGATTCACTGAACTCACGATTCGATTCAGCATTTTGATTTCACGATTTGATTCAATTCACGTTTTTTTTTATTATATTTAAGAAAAATTATGAATTAAATGTGTCCTTTTATTATTGCTTGGACAAAATGCTGTACATTTCTTTGTGAAATTGAAATAGAACTATAATAATATTCTAATATAGCATTTGCATATTATTGCTCTTTTGTTGGTTTTGATTGCTTCTATTTTTCTCATTTGTAAGTCGCTTTGGATAAAAGCGTCTGCTAAATGACAAAATTTAAATATAATGTAAATAACAAATCTAAATCGAAATTTTAAAACAAGCCCTAAATCAAACAAATAACACAACTAAAATAAATCTCTTCATATAAACAAAATAAGGCTTTGTCTGTGCTCTTTCCATTTAAAATTAGAGGCAACCACTGCATTTGAATCATGATCCAAACAAAGATGCTGCATACATGCAACATGAGCAGTTATTAATTTAAATTAGATTGTATCATTTCGAAATTTTATAGCAAAAACTGAATGGTTTGACTTTAGTTTTGTGAGACTATAAAATCTACATATAACAGCAGTTTCCTCTGTAAACGAATTAGCGCTGTACTTATGAACTTTAATATGCATTATACAGAGGCGAGATGAAAATAAAAAATACCATCTAAACTTTTCTAAAGACAGTAAGTTCCCCTCAGATATGCATTCATATAAACTCCTACCCCTAAATGAATCTCGATTTGTTTAGCATCTCAACCGATTTAAATCGTCACATATTTGAATCAATTTTCAACCGGTTCGCGGTTAATCGTTACATCCCTAATCAACACACATACATAGAGCACATCAGATATGGTAAAAGAAGCTCAAGCATAATTACAAACATTTTTGGTTCTCATTGAATAAGCTATAAAAATTTAAAATGTAAATTAAAAAAACACAAACAAACCAACCATTTGTTATTGCCTTTATGGACAGGAGAAGTTGAGATAAGGGACTACTGGAAAGACAGACAGGGAGTGGGTTTGGGAAAGATATAGACTGGATTGGACCTGCATTTCTATAAAACAATGACTCTTTCATGCATTATCAGCGTGCATTACCCACAATACCATGGCTAGGATTAAAAATGTGTTTATTTTTGCCCATTTACTTTAAATGTAACAAAAACATTTATTGATTTTACCACACATCCCACACTGCTGTACCACTGCAGCCTCCATTTGATTTGGTTTGAGATCGTAAGATTATTGTAATCTAAGATGACCCACTTCTCATTTGGCAGCAACAGATTGCGAGCTCCTTCTTGTCATTTTGAGGAAGTCCTCATGCTTGTGAGCAGTTCTGAGAGAAACTGACAAGCTGAACACACACTGCTGCAGGGCTCCATCTTGGCTGAGGGGAAGCCTCTGGCCTTTATAGTTTACATTCTTCAGAAAACTTCAGAAAATTCTCCCACTTTCAGCAAAGCCTCCGGGGGAAATCTTCAGACACAATCATTCTGCCTTAGATGACAACACGAGGAGGCAGTGCTTACAGAATATTTTCTTAACCTAGGGAACATTTGAACTGTGTAAACTACTGTGGGAGGGATGAAAGCACATTTGGTGTGCTAATTATATTCAGTGATTTAGATGATGGCCTGTGTGTTCATTAGAAAATTAAACTAGTCTTCATGGAACTAAATGTGAGCTAAGTGCACAAGTTAGGCTTTGGTCCAAAACCTAGTGAGGCAACTGAACTGAAACCTCATACTTGACCGATTTGGAAGGCCCTACATAGGCAGCATCTTCCTGCATTGTACAACTAGTGCTGCTCACATGAACTGCATGGGAGACTTGACTCAAACTGATTTCAACTGAGTTTGACTTTAGCATGAAATTGACAATTTTGCCCAATATTTCTATTTTTCAATAGAATAAACTATTTATGTCAATAAAAACTTAATTGTACTCCTCAAAGGTTTGTGGCCGGTAAGATGTTTTAATGTTTTTGAAAAAAGTTTACTACCAAGGCTGCATTTATTTGATCAGAAATACAGTAAAAACAGAAATATAAATAAAAATTAATAAAATTTAAAACAATCTTCACTATCACAATATACTCCAACATTTAATTTCTTCCTCTGATTTTAAAGTTGAATTTTCAGCTTCATTACTCTATTACACAACACACAAAACACAAATTTGCTGCTCAATCTACACAATTAACAATATTAAAAACAGTTAAAACTGCTTAATAAGTTGTGGTGCTTAATATTTTTGTGGAGATGTTTTCATGTATTTTTGACAACAAAGTTCAAAAACAGCCTTTATTTAAAATATAAATCTTTTGTAACATAAATAATTTTAATCAATTTGATGCAACCTTTCTTTCTTTCTTTCTTTCTTTTTTATAGGCTATATTACTGTCCGGAAGTGTATATTTTTGGTAAACGATTTGCTTATTCTTTTTGGGACATTTGATAAAATCAATGTGCAACACTCTCATTAATTTACAGGGTTGTAAAATAACCTCTTTGCTTCATGTTTTGTTTTGCACACCGTAATGTTGCCAATATAATTACTTGAGATTTCTAATGCTGAAAAAATATAATTCACTTTTAGTGAAGTGTAGCTATTTCCAAGCCTTTTGGCAGTTAATTAACATAACAAAATGACTTTAAATACTGTACGTTGCGTTACAGGTTTTTTACAGAAGTGGCAGTTGTGCCTTTCATTCTGCATTAGGTGAAAGTCTTGCTACACTGAAAGTGAGAATATTGTGAGAATATGCAAAATAGTTTTCATCATGTCTAAAAAACAGCCAGAATAAGTACTGCCAGTCATACAAAATCACAAGTATTTGTTTCGTCTGTGGTGTCAGGCCTGATCGAGCTTGATGACATCACTGAGGCAGTCAGACAGCACAGGTTTCTGAAATAAACCGCATGTGCATTGTACCCTCTATATTTTGCCCAGGCATCCTCGAGAAATGAACTGTGAAAATACCAATATAGTTGTCAGCACAGCTCGTCCGTGTTGTCCATCATTCTGTAGGTGAGTTGCTGCATTGCTGGTGTGTCTCTCTTTCTCGCTTTATTATTACTCTTTTTCCTCCCTTATTTTCATGGTGGTGTGGCGGTTAAAGACATGGGCTGAGATGCTAATACCCCCTAATTAACCCCAAGGCATAATTTTCTCTGTCTCCTGCTTTAACTCATGTCCAGTGAGATGTGGAGTTGGATCCTGCCTCAGTCCTAGTCTCATATAGCCAGTTATTTGGGAAAAAAATCATCATAGCAGCTTATACTGGCCAAAAACGTCCACTTAGACAGCCACTTGACTGTCATGTTATGAAACCAACAACAGTTTGTTTTGTTGTTATGTGGCAGAGTTATCAGAAATAGATTATTTGAATTTATTGTACTTAATGCACCCATAATTTTGTCATGTTATGAACAAAACGTAGAAAAATGCTATTTAAATGCTACAAGTGTATTTAGGCATTTCAACATTATATTGAACAATATGAAAATGACTGATTTGCTGAGGATTACATTAACAGTGTTAGCAAATTATTAGTGTTTTAAAATAATACATTTAATAGAACTAATAGAAATTCTTTCCACTATGATAATATTGATATAGTATTAATCTGTATTGTTTATTTGTTGTAATTATATTTTTATAATTTATAATAATAATTTGAGAATTATTTAATGTATGTGTGGTACATATTATTTAATTATATTATTATTTAATAAATTAGATTTAATTTCATTAAAATATTTAATAAAATATTACTAGAATTAATTCATATTAAAGTAATTTAATAGTATCGGCCGAATACCGATATGATACCGATATATCCATCCAGCCATTCTCCAAACCACTTGGCTGCCATATATTATGCATCCTAAACTTCATTATCAGGTGAACTGAAGAAAAAACTTGTGTGCCTTTACTCCTGAAAGTTGCATAAAGCCTGTCAGTCAGATTTCAGTGAACTTTGTGCAGTCCTTAGGCTTGCCTTCAGAGGCTGAGACTAGCTCAGTCCTGGACTAGCTGATGTGAGGATGCTGAGATAACACCGTCAGCCCTGTCCTCTATCTCTCGGGAGAAAACACACACGGGAGCTCAGGCAACCCTCCAGCTCTGGCTCTTAAAAAAAACTGCTTTTTGTGCTTTCTTTTCCACCCTGCTAAGGAAGCAGAGTTTCACGGGCATCTCCGAGTGGCACCTAATTAACAGTGACACGTTGATTGCCGTTAGACTCCCACGACCCAGCTGATTCGCTCGCTCTGAAATCAATTGCTGTGTTCCTGAACGCTTTTTAAGAGGGGCTCTGCCAAGACAGGGGAAGAAGGAGACGCTTTTAGACGCCCCCTGCCTCTCTGCCATCTTCAAACACTGGCCTCTGAGAGAGTGTGCCTCCGAGGTCCATCATTTTCCCAGCGTATAACTATGATTATTCTATCTAATTGAGCAGATTTTGGTCATTTTAAGAACCTTGCATACGTTAATGTTGCAGTGCCAACTGTTCACAGATACAGATAGCCGAACAGTTATCTAACCTCATGGCAGAACAGACCTATTTTAATCTGCAACTTTTAAACTGACGCCCATTAAAAAGGTGCTTAGATAATGACTAGTTGTCCATTCTCTCCATTTAAAGCTTGATCTTATGCCCTAAAGAACCTTTATTTGTCATTAACTGCACATTCATCAACATCACAACATGATCCATGATTATGAACATGAGTAGGTTCTGTGCACTGCCTGTTTTATCAGGAAACACTTTATTCTGTAACTGAACCAGTCAGCCTGTTCTTTGTTACTTTGAAACTGTCGTGAAATCAGGCTGCCGTTGTCACATCTCTGATGCTCAAATGCTTCACAATGGTTGCTATTTATGCACTCCGGGCGTGATGCTGGGTTAGAAAACAGGCTGGAAAATTATGGATGGCAGTCAAACTTTGATCTGTGCTCAGTCTGTGCCTCAGGGCACTTTCAAAATGGTCTGATTGTAGGTTTGCTGCAGGACTAGAAGGGAATGTCTTTGTTTCAGCTTTTTATTTGGTCCATATTGAGATATATATATATGTCTGTAACTATGTCATACAAAACTAAATTAGCATTCCCTGAAGGAAAATGTAGTGTTTGCAAAACAACAAAAGAATAATGTGCTGTAAGCTAAGTTTTAGTGTTTATTTTTATGTAAATGGACAGAATCAACACATACAGAAGTCAATAGTATTAAGATAACTATACCAGAATTTCACATGCAAAAAAAATAAATAAAAAAACTAAGAAGAAAAACCAAACATATACACTACCTCTCTAAAATCTGGGGTAAGTTAAATAGTTTTTTTAAGAAATTAGTTCTTTTAT
This sequence comes from Cyprinus carpio, assembly GCF_018340385.1. Taxonomy (NCBI): domain Eukaryota; kingdom Metazoa; phylum Chordata; class Actinopteri; order Cypriniformes; family Cyprinidae; genus Cyprinus; species Cyprinus carpio. The sequence goes on along the minus strand of NC_056609.1, from coordinate 11,437,974 downwards.
TCAGCAAGGATATAACTATCTATTCACCTCAAATAACAATTAAAATCATATAAAATAAAATAATCCTGTTTAAAAAAACAATTAAAACAAATATTTCTATTAAAAGAATCCTGAAAAAAATATTTCCATCATGGTTTCCACAAAAATTATGAGCAGCACAACTTTGTTCAACAACATTAATAATAATAAATGTTTCTTGCGCAGCAAATCAGCATATTAGAATGATTTCTGAAGGATCATGTGACACTGGAGACTGGAGTAATGATGCTGAAAATTCAGCTTTGACATCACAGGAATAAATTACATTTAAAATATATTCAAATAGTATAACTGCCAATATTTTTTGTGTAAATATGGTTTATCTTTTGCAATGTCATCCTCATGTTATATATTCATAGCTGTCATTCAGTGATATTGTAGTATACATTCTCTAAATCCATGTAATCCTGAACGGGTCTCTTGCTGGATCAGGACGGATGATTAAAAACTTGTTTCAAACTTCTATTTGTTTCGGGAGACTGGCCTGTTGTCATGAAGAAAGAGGGAGTGAGAAGGTGGCTGAGAGAGACAGAGAAATGTGGAGAAGGGTGGATGACAGGGTGAGAGAAACAAAGAGAGAAACGAGAAGAAGGCAGACAGACATTAACAGCTTCAGACACATGACCTACACTGACTTTGGTGGTTGCTGGGGTAACCGTTTCCCAAGGTCAGTCAGAGTAAAAAAAGGTGGGATTTTTTTTACCCCCTTGAAGCCAGCATGAAATGGCACTCTTTTCTACCCTTGATCTGACAAAGGGTTCAAAGGTTTTGAGAACTAAGTTCAAATTAATATTGTTATTGCAAATGATGTTACCAGCATAAACATTTGAGGGAAATATCTCTAAGGAAGTTAATATTTCAGTAATTTAACAAAAACATTTGCATGTTTACAGTCCGATGTCGCTAAAAAGAATACAGGTAAAACAAATTAAATATTTCTATTTTTAATGTTGAAATGTATTTTATTTTATTAATAATTAGCTTTTTATCAACTCACAAGCCCACTGCAGTTCTTGAATTAAGCCAATTTTGGAAAATCCAATTAATTTAATGATATCAAAAAAATAGAATATATATTCTTTCTCTTTGCTTTTTTATGTCAGTATGGTATGTTTAATTGTAAGTTTAAAACAAATTTGATTTAAAAAAAAAAGTAATCTAAAAAGTAGTCAGAATACATTCCCTAAAATGAGTAACTTACTGTAGATTACATTAATAGCTACAGTTTTCATCATGTAATTCATAATCACTTATGCACTACAATTTGTAAGTAATCTGCACAGCTCTGGATCATAAATAAAAAAAACAATGTTACATGTTGTTAAAAATTAAATAGAGTTGACTACCATTTCAGTATTAATGCAAATTTTGTAAGATACTTCAAAGTAGTTTTTTAAAGGGTTGGCTTTGTTGTAGTCATATTTGTTTTGGTTTCATTTAATATTGAGCTTTTTTCTTTCATTTTATGTGCTTTGGGAATTTCCCCCGTGCTCATTACTGCTCCTCTGAGCTGGTTTGGATGCTCTCTGCTTTTCCTCTTGCATAGGAGCGGCTGTAGAAATGAAGGGTTTGTGTGTCTGGTAAATTGGGTGGATGGCACGGGGCTGTGATGCTCATGCTACAAGGTTTCCACATGAGAAATGACAGCAATCAGGATGTTAAAGTCCATTTTGCAGAAAAATGCAGTAATGGACAAAGCTGCTGCCAGGCCTGAGATGCATGAATGTTTCAAAATATCATTTTAGAAATGGAAATGTATCAATTTAGGAGCAAGAATTATGCATTGCAGTGAAGGACTGAATTGCCATGGCAACCACTTCCATATGGAGATTTATCCGTCGGATACTTTTGGAGATGACCACATACATTCTTTTGAAGATGGCTCACTGGAATAATAAAACAACATTTTTTTTCTCTTACATTATCAAGGGTCTAGAAACATCTAAAATGTATTATGAAGGAAATATGGTGCCTTTGTGGCACACATTCTGCTGGTGTTTGTGTGGATGCCAAGGTGTTGCTATGTGGTTTCTTACAAAAAGAGCCTTCTGGCCTCAAAATAAGTTTCCTCAATGTAAATCTATCCATTCTTTAGGCAGTTTTATCAATATTTTATATATGATCACTTAGAAAATAATAATAATATCACTTAGAAAAATAATATGCAATAAGCTGCATGATTTGAAGTATCACACATATCCATAAAACAAATACTACAGGATTAGCTATTTCCTTAAAAAGACAGTCCATTATCTTATAATATAATGATTCAGAATGTATGTAGTTTGATAGCGAGGTATAGTAATTTCAGAATAAATTACCTCAGAGTTTTGACAGTGGTATTATTTATATACTATTTATTAATATTTTTCATTTGCTTACAAATTAGTTATTGAATTGGTTTACTTTTTTGTTTGTAATTTTGTTGCATTTGCATTTTTTAATAGTTCTATTTAGCGTTATTTTTTTTATTTCAGTTTTATTTGAAGTGAGTTTAATTTTGTTTGTTAGTTAACACATTAACTAATGTTAACAAATTACACATTATTGTGAAGTGTTACCGATATTTTTTTATTTGTGAACTGATGTCCAGCTGTTCTTTTTAATAGTCAACTTATTTTCGGATTATCGTCATAAAATCTTTCATTTCATCAAGCTGAATGCTCACTAAAAACTGACACTGTCATCACGTTTTCAGGCCATTTCAAGTTTTATTTTGACGTGACACAAATTAGTGATATCTAAGCGGGTGAGTTGTTTACTTACTTTATAATTAGTCTATTATGGCTTTATTTTCTTCATTCAGGCCAAGAGCTCGCACGAAAACAAGAAGCGGGATTTATCGCACGAAAAAATCACATCCAATCATAACCGATCATATCCAGTGTTATTCTGATGGAGGCATTGCCTCCTCTCACATGACTTTCCCCCATTGATTCTCATTTACCCCCCAGTAAAGTCAAGGCATGCTATGGGGTCTCTGTTAAAAGTCAATGGGCTCAGGGGAGGCAAGCCTCTGCTGTAACTTTACCTGCAGTTGTCCCTGTTGGACAGTATTACTGTATAAAAATGAGTGACTTTTATACTTTTAAGGTCATATTTAACACTTGCCTCTGATATACCATATACCATAATAACCATAACTTGATTGGTTAGAAAATGTAGAAAAAATAAAGCATGTTAAGTATCTATATATTATATATATATATATATTATATATATATATAGATATATATAATTTAAACTATATATATAGAATAATATTATTATATATATATATATATATATATCTATATATATATATATATATCCTATATATATAAGCTCAGCAATATGGATATAGACCAAAGTTGATTGGTTTAGAAAATATATTATATATATATATAATAAAGCACTATAACCCAAAACACTCTAAAATATCTATCATACCATAATAACCATAACTTGATTGGTTAGAAAATGTAGAAAAAATAAAGCATGTTAAGCCAATACAGGCTGAAAGGTCTAGGACGGGTTACACTTTAAAGTATTGGTCTGGGTTTAGGAATTTTGAAAGCGTTTGTTCAATAACAGTATGTTGTTTTGTCAAGTGAACATAATTACTTCCAGGTTCTTCTGGAACTATTAGACTTGAGCCTCTGAGCTCTCTTACTTTCTAATTTCCATTCTGAATATGCAGACAGATTCGTCTAAAAGGATTTCTGTTAACGTCATAATGCAAAAGTGTGGCACAGTCTGAAAGCTCTGATAAGCAGTGTGGAAGAAATGAAAGTGAGGCTGACTAAAGAAGAGCTTTCAGAAAGATGTTAGAGCCAGTGCATAAAGTAGGATGTATTAGAACTAAGCACATACTCAAAGAACAGGCACTCAGAGAATACTGTCCTGAAAAAAACTTTCATGCTTCATTTTTCCTTACAATCTCCAAGGCACTTTGAAGTAAACCATGTAACGGGGCAGCAGCTGTCACAGGGTCTTTGGACACTTCTGTGGCATTTTAGACACCTATTAGCCAGCAGAAACATTGTAAGGTTTAGTACATGATGATGACTAATTATTTTATTGGACGGCCTTTGAGCTTATGCCTGAAAAAAGTGAACTTTGAAATTGTAAGTGATACTGGAAACCCAGCAATTATATTTTACACAGAGATGCATTGCCAAATGTCAGATTTATGCCTAAAGTTTTCCACTGAATCGGCTTTGTAAAGTTTATCAAGGTTAATGGTGACCTGAGAACTGATTGCACTGCTTTTTTATCCTATTTTCACTGTATCACCATTCTAATCCATAAACAAATCACTGCGTACGTGAGTTGTTTGCCAAGCTAGACGTGTACGAGGAAGAGACGCATTCCTGAATTATTAGTAACCAAAGGAAAACATCTTTATTCCAGTCTGTTGTCAGACTGCCTACAGTCCCCTGTGTCTGCACCAATCTCTATTCAAGCGAGACCAAACAACGGAAGTGCTTCACAACTTGCTTGAACACGGTTAGGAAAATAACTAACCACTCAGAGGATGATTCTGTAAGCCAGTGCATATCGTGAGGAAAAATAACACAATCTGCTCTGGCCCTCAGTTGAGATTTTGTGTAGAAATCCAAAATTATAAATAATAATAAATCAAACTTTCTCAAGCTGTATAATATATTTATAATATAGTTATAAATATAGTTATGGATGGATTGCAAGGTATAGCACTTCTCTCAAGCCTGGTAACCTATAAAATGTGCCTTCACATTCAACAGGGCTCAACAATAAGAATTTCTTTCTGCTGTGTTTTCTGATTTTTACTGTTCCCACCATAACTTTTTAATTTTAATTTTTTTTTTTGGGGGGGGGGGGGGGTCATATATTATTTAAATAAAATTATATTTATTATATATATATATATATTTATATATGTGTGTGTGTAATTTATTCCTGTGATGCAATATATATATAGTATATAAATATAGTATATAAATATAGTGTAAAATATTATGTGTGTTTGAGTGTGTGTGTGTAATTTATTCCTGTGATGCAAACTTGCATTTTCAGCATCATTACTCCAGTCTTCAGTGTCACATGATCCCTGTTCATTTTATAAAAATCTAATATAATGCTTAGACATTTATTATTATTATTATTATTATTATTATTATTATTATTATTATTATTATTATTATTATTATATATTATATTTTTTTTTGGATATGGCAATCATTTTTTTAGGATATTTTGATGAAAAGAAAGTTAAAAAAGCAGCATTTATGGGAAACAGAAATCTTTTGTGACATTAATTATGACTTTCCTGTACTTTTGATCATTTTAATGTATCCTGGTTGAATACATAGAAGTATTATAAAAAACTTTTTTATATATGAATTTTTATATATTATATTATATTATATTATATTATATTTGTATATTTTTCTTATTTGCAAAAAAGTGTTTATTATAAATATATTTTTTTTAATTTTTTTTATTTTTTTTTTATGTGCACTTTACATTTTTTAATTGTGCTACATGAGTAAAGAAAGCAGAGGAAAGGGATTGTGGCATAAACTTTTGCAAAAAAAGGTGGGGAAACATCAACACCCATAATGCACTGGGCATAGTCTAACTCTCTGTGGACAGGGAAACACAAAAATGGGGAAGTACTGTTTGTAGATTTAACATAAGCCCTGGAGCAAGTTCAGCTGACAAATTGAGAGATCAGGGCGTAGGTAACAAGGAGAAAGAGAAAGAGTACACATTATTTACATATACTACTGACATTATAACAACACAAAGCTGGTTGAAAATCCAGAAGTGTCCTTTGAGTCAGCATCATTTGTAAGGCATAAAACTCATGACTAACTAATGTAAAATCAGTATGATAGGGCATGTGACTTTCCACCAATTGGCCCAAAACTCACAGTGGCTCGGAGCCATTGGGCCTTCCTTATTGTTGAGAGGTGCATGGCATCAGTCACGTGCTGCAGAGACAACAGCTCAAACCAGACAGACCAGGAGAGCTGTTTCATAATGACTGTGAGGCGTCAGCCTGTCATTGTGCACACGTTTTAGTCAGAACGGACTGCCCACGGGGGGCCATAATGAACCTCCTACTGTGGCGCAGAACAATTTGTGTTGTTCCATGAAGTCATGCAAGAATCTCAGCTCAGAGAGAGAGCTTTTATGGCTAATGTTAAGTGACTTCCAAGTTTTTGCATTGGCTGTTGTTTTTCAAAAGAAAAGCATCTCACGAGTTCTGTCTCATTAAAACAAGGAAACTATCTTCTTGGAGGGGATCTTTTCAGTGGTAATCAGACACAAGCACATCCCAGAGCTCGTATCTACAGGCTAAGCATGCACACACATTTTTCCTCATGTCTAATTTGTTTCAGTTGGCTTCAATAAGACTAGTTTAGAACTATAAAATGACATTAAAATCTGTTTAAACAGACGTTTTGATGAAAGGGAACTACACAGGGGGTGGTAGTTTCTGGATCAGCGCCAGCAGGGGGCACTAAATCAGTAGAGTTTTAGTGAAAACTTGGTCTCCTAATCAGCACTGTACTTTTAATGTTCTCTTAGAGATCACAACCTTTTGACATTGTCATGCTACCACTGCAAATAAGAAAGAAGTATTGCTTACCAAGGGTCTATTACTATTGCTTATAGTTATTAATATTTTGTGTTTCATATTCCACAGTTTTTGTTACGTGAAACTACTGCTTTGCAAATACCCCAAACTCCCTAGCAAAAAACTATTGTAAAATTCCAATTACTAAAAAAACAAAAACAAAATTCAACGCTATGGTTTCATAAACACCTTTCATTTGAACAGCTTATCTTGACGGTGTAAACATCTAGGAAGTGTTTGCTGCATCTGTTAGGTAGGACACACCTGCACAGTGCTGAGGTCAGCTGCTGGCTGCACTTCAATGGGAGTTGAAGGGTGAAGAAAGCTGCTTGATTTATGCTAATTATTACAGCATCACACATTCTGCAGTCATATGTCAAGCAGCAAGCCCACATCTGACATCAGTGCCAAGATCAGTAGATGAATCCATGTTTGCGGCTTAAAGAAAAATGGGTTCTAGAGAATGTGATGTTCGTTCATCTCCTGAGATGTTACTTTTCCAAGATTGTAATTCACTTAAATGTCTTTTCTTCCGCTGAGCGAGGTTATGGTTTGATAAGCAGTTTTTTTTGTAGAATTGTTTTGTTTCAACATTCTAAATGCAAAAGCAGAATATTTTAATATGCATGGTCTTAATGCAAATGTATGTGCTGCAGATGATGTATTTGTGGAACAGTAAATGAGAGTCCACTACTTTAGCAGAGAGATGACATTTTCATTACCACTGAGTTAATTTATGGAGGCTTGGGTCTGGAATGAATGAAGGGCTTGAGGAGCTGCACAAGTCCCGGTGTCTCGCTCTCTTGGTTTTCTCTCTCTGTTTGACTGTGAAAAGGACAGAATTTATTCTAATTAGACTTTTTCCTTGATAATTCCACATTGTGCACTGCAATCATTTACAAAACAATGGCTTAGTTAGCCTCATTGTTCCAATCACTGGTAGCTTATGGTACCTCACAGATTAACTCATTATTTTCATTAATTGTAGCAAATGAGGCGACTGACCTTTTTTCAATAATGTTTGCTTCTCCTCGCTCACCAGATATTTAGTATGTTTCACTAATGTGTGAAAATGAAAGAGGAATTGTGTCTTGGTCTGCAACAGGTTCCCATTTGTAAAGAGTAGTTTATGCACAACCAATATCTTTGTGTTTAAAATTATACTTGAGATAGACACTTTACTGGTTAAAACACTCTGAAGTTTTGTTTTACTTTACTGCCCTAGGCAGGGAAACACTCTGAAGAATTCTCTCTCCACATTAATTTATGTAAAGTCTAGCTATTACTTTACTTTAATTTACTTTACTTTACTTTACCTTACCTAACCACCCTTTTCTATTCTATTCTATATTACTTTACTTTATGTAAAGTCTCGTGCCTAGGCAGGGAAACAATGAAGTCTTGTTTTGTTTGTTTTGTTTTGTTTTGTTTTTATAGTGGTCTCTACATAATCCGTTTGTGTTATTTCGTAGTCAAGTAGAAAATTATATTTATTGAATGAAAAGGTTTGTCCAAATGTATGGATGTTAGTATACTGCAAACAAACTTGATGGGAATTCACTGACTAGTAGAAGTCACCCAGTGGTAATGCATGGCATGTAAAGCCATAAACAGATGGAGGCAGCAGTACTGGAATGGAGTGTGGGATGCTGGCATTCTTTAGCAGTGTGTGGAGCAGACATCTGCAGATAAGTCATCCATCAGTGGTCACGGCTCTATGAAACCTTTCACAAAGGATGATGGAGCTTGAAATGACTTGCATTCAGTGGCATGTAGGGTACTTATAAAATGAGAAAGCAAAGTCATTTTTGCCTTTGAGTTTATTCCTGTCAGTCTGTTCATGTTTCAGCTGCACTTGACATAGTTTCATGATTAAAAGCATATCCATCCCCATTCACCTTCTACTTAGGACCGTCAATAAGCCACCAATACTATAATATTTCTACTTCTTTATATTAACATTCTATTCATTAAAGTCACATCAGAGTTTTCATTACATCAAAATTTACTCAAATAATGAACTCTCATTAAAAACTGTCTGATTTTTTTGTGTTTTTCAAGTCATTTCAGGTTAATTTTGATGTGAATGAAAGGGGTGATGGGTGAGGTAGTACTCTGTAATTATTCATTTAATTTCCACCAGTTTAACCCATTTAGCCCAATTTCTTGACCAGTTATAAATATAAATGTATGTGGGCATCAACACACTAATCTAATCAGCCAGTCACAGTGCCTACTGTCTTGTGACTTTTAGCCAGTGTTTTACAGCTTTAAGGAGCTCAGTGAGAACACAGTGAACCCAAGGGAAGAAAAACAGTCAAACTGTATTTGCAGGTGGAAATATTAATACTTTTGTATTCCTGTGTTTTCAATTAGTTTACTGTCCGAATGTTTTAGAGAAGTCACCACCTCTTTTTCTCCTAGGAGAAAACGCCTCGGGTCTCAATTGATGATTTAGAAACATTGCACATTTTATTTCGGTTCTTATCATAGATAGCGGTAGAATTTAATATAGGAACTGAAAGTCACTGATTTAGTTTTTACAGTAAATGACTGTTTGCCTGATGGGAAGTGAGTCTAGCTATTTCCGCTCTAGAGACACACTGTTCAATACTCATTCGAGTCCTTTCATTTGTGTGGCCTTGAGCCGATGAGCAATTGTGTCCCATGTAATCAAAGTAGTTCCTTGACGATTCTCCCCTGTGAGCCTCACGACTGATCTTAATTAATAACCCAATCCAGATCCTAAAACACAGCCTGCAGACTCTGAAGCTCACACAGTCCCTACCCAGCTTTCTAGCTTAGTCGTTGTGGCTGTTACCAGGTATCGTTCTGTCCTATTTCTGTCTCTGATTCTAGTACAGTAATGAGACATCAGCTAGTGAGTCAGAACATTAGCTATGATGATGTAGATTTCACCCATAAAACCTTAGTTTTTCCAGTCTTTGCTGAATGCGAGATATTTCATTTTCATACAGCCTGGATCAGTCCGATAGATGAGCTTGCACTACGTGCGATTTCACTTCCTGTTGGAATGTTAGCCCTAGAAAACATTACTGGCAGGGCTCAATTACAACAGTTCAGACACAACATCATATCACTTCTAAATGAAAGTACATTCTGAGCCTTAATCTTCACTTCAAGCCCCAACACTGTGGGTTTTAATGCAAGTCTATAAGGCTAACTAAAAAAGGACATATGCATTAAAAATTAATAACCGTTCTCCTCTAAATAGACCAAAATCTATCTACCCAACTCATCTGCAGAGGCATAAACAGTTTTTCTGTCTGTCCAAAAAAATCCTCTGTGCCTCCTGCTAATATCGTTAGGCAAATAGCTAATATGCAATATTATGTCATAGCATAAACCAGATATGTTGTTTATATTATATTATATTATATTATATTATATTATATTATATTATATTATATTATATTATATTATATTATATTATATTATATTATATTATATCTAAAATAAGAAAACAGTATAATGTTAATGTGAAGGCACTTACATGATATATGTACAGTTCTATTTGAAAATGACATTTAAACAAAAATGAGATTTAAAACAATTTCCATTTTTTATTAGTTCTATATTTTATATGACAATAAAATTAAAATAGTTTCAGTAGTCCACTATCGGTCGACCTCTGTAAACTAGAGCTGCCTGTTGTCTGTTTGCACACCAAAATATGTGTTGGATTATGGTCCCTAGTGTTGGATAATGGTGTGTTGGTGTCCTGACCAGGTTTATTAACTAGCTTAACTAGCAAAACTTCACCAGAAGGACCATGCTGGTGTCTATTGCTAAGTGCTAACCAGTTTAAACCAGCCTGGGTGTACATTATACATTATGCTAATCTGAGCTGGTCTTTTCAGCACAGATGTTCCCTTTGTTTTGTGAGAAAATTGAGCCTTTCTAACCATTTATTGGGTTCAAATGTTTAATCACATGTCTGTTCAAGTTAGAAGTATGAAGTAAACTCTGTGTTTATTTAAGGCCTTGTTATTCAAGCAGCTATTTTTGGGAACTTGTCAGACCTCTTTTTAATGCCATTTATAGTTGTGTTTATTTTCAAAAATGAAACCGAAAAATAAAATACCTCAGAATAAGTCACAAACAGAGATGAGAATTCGCCATTACAGGCTCTATACAGTAATGGGCTGTATGAATAACAACGCCTGACCCTTTGCCCCTTAGCTTGTTAGTGTGGATGTCCTTCAATCTGCCCCCTGTGTGGACTGGCTGCGTTCATCCACAGCTAGTGGAGATGTCCATCTTTGTGGGTTCAACGTATGGACACAATCTGCCAACCAGTGGGCCAGCTCACAGCAAGACCAGTGCAACAGTCCTCAGCGGAGTAAGCCATGTAATGCCTTAAGTCTGATTACAAAGAGCTTTGTTATATAGTTGCAGCTGAAGGAATGGTCATAATATGTATTGAATGACGGCCACAGGAACTGAAGGGGAATTCCATGCCGAAACAAATCGCTGCCTCAGCTGTGTAGTTTCCTGAGCATTACTCTGTGCTGGCTGCTCCCGAAGATCTGTGAACCCAGACTACAAGCCATTCCCATCAGCGGGACTTTGAAAAGCTCCCCTTTTCTCAGCAATAAAGGTTTTGAGATAAATACAGCCTACCCTGGGAATAGAGATGGAGCGGCTCTTTAAACTTTGTTTATGCTCATCTCACTGAAGCAGGCCATTTAATAGTGTCTAATCTCCCTTAATTACACTTATAGACTGCCAAGGTTAGACATGCAGACAGGACTGTCAAAGCCCCTCATTGATTTCACTTTAAATGAGATATGTTTCATGCCGCCAGGCCAGTCTCCACAATCAGCAGGCAAAGACCCTTCACAGATGTGATGTGTTTTTGTGATTCAGCTTCGACCACTTCTTTTCAAGAACGCCCTAATAATTTGCTGTTCTCAACAAAATTGGGTCTGCTTCAAAACCTAGTGAGCTGTCTTGTTGTCTTCTGTCTTAGGCAGTCATAATGGAATGTATTGTTGTAAGTGAGCGTTTTGGAACGTTCAAACTCGTTTGTGTCATTCAAATAGCAATCAACAAAATTTGATGTTAGCATGTTGCTAAAATTATGCTCTGATAAACGTAAAAATACATTGCACACACAAATATTGTGGAAAATAGTAATAAAAAAGTAATTAATTCAACAATATAAACAATATATATTATATTAAATATTTGCATTTCACATCATCTGCCAATTTCTCAGAAATCTAATTAACCTCAACAAACCCCTGTATTATGCATAGATTTTTTTTTATAGATTATATAGTAGTGACAATCAGAAATGCATGTTAAAAAACATAATTGAAACATAAAAAGGGCTATTTTATTTTATTTTATTTTCAATTTATTTTATTTTATTTTATACTATACTGTACTATACTATACTATACTATACTATACTATACTATACTATAAACAGTGTATCCAAAGCATAAGCATTTTAATGTTCAGCTCTGAACCCAACATAAAAATGTTCAGATACTTCTTTAAATTCTTATATAGTCTGCTAATACATACTACTGATACAAACTATACTGATTGACAATATAATATATCACATTTTTTATGTCAGTGTCAGTCATCCAATTCCTTTCAGCTCTTGTTATAGATAATCTCTGTATATCTTTATGTTTTAGGCTTTTTCATGTGATAAAAATTCAAAATGGCAAAAGGAAGACGTTAACTGAATGTTAAATGTCATGATAATAAATGTCATAAATGTGATATTATCAATGTGGCATATAAAAGAAAACAAACATAAGTGTACATGTTCCTGTCCTGTTCCGTATTTAAATTCCTTCTTTTGCATCACTTCCTATAACATCAGTTTCACTTTAATATGCAGTGTAAAATCAAGCTTTTTGGATGGAAATGAGCCCTCGTGGATCTGGACCTGCTGAATTGATGTGTCTAGAAGGCCTTGAAATTAATGTATCATTAAGAGAGTCCAGCAGAGACGCCTTATACATCTTATAAATTTTTTTTTTTTTTTAATTATGTGTTAAGTATAATGTGCATTAAGTTATAATGAATTGCTGCTTACAGAGTATTAGTGTATATTTTCTAGTTGAACTGACTGATGTTTTGAAGAGAACTGATTGATGGGAATTGAGTGACTGGCATTGATTCATATCCGCGGCTCTCAGTAAAGCAGTCATCACTGGGGTGTAAGTGGGTGACCTGCTTCTGATGTACTTTCCGCTCTGTCCCAGCCTGCAAAAATAACATCCCAAAAGCAGAGCTTGAATTTTCAAAAGGGGTCACTTAAAAGTTTCTATTTATTGGACTGTAATTAGTTTCGCTTGCAGACTTTTGCGTGTTACTTAAATATTAAAAAAACATGTTTCCAGTCCTATGTTAATAATGTGACAGCTGTGAGATGAAAATATAGATTTGAACACTGCTGATGTAGAAAGTCCATCCTGCTTTCCTTTCAGTCAAATGTAAATGAGTTTGAGCTTATAGGACCATTTTGTTGATGGTCTGCACAGCCTCTGTCTCCCTCAGAGATTCGGTGTGGATTGGCAACCCTTGGCCCCTGTGAGAAGGGTTGGCTTTCTTTTAGAATATGAACTGAAAGGACTATTACATCGCAATTTCATGCCCCAGGGGTTACAGTATCTGATATCCTCTTCACTACATTTAGCTCAAAGTGTCTCGCAGTCAGTGCCTCAGTGCCTCATTTCACTCGTCTCTTCTCTCTGTTTCTCTGTGCCACCACCCTTTATTTTTCAACAGTCTGCTGAATGACTTGTCTCAATGCTTTTAGCACCATTTCTCTTATGTTTGCTGACAGATAGCACTACACATCAAGTGAGGAAATTTACCGGCTTTAAATATATTTAGTTGACCATTTTATATTTTTAATATTATTTATTAGAAGAAATAAGAATGGTGCTCAAAAGATTGAGATTATTTCAATTTTTTTCAAGGAATATTTCTTCCTGAGCAGTTTTTCATTATTAATTATGTTAGGATTATTTAGAAAATAATAACACACTAATTCAGAATATGTAAATATTTAAATATTTCTTAAGAGTTTTGAAATGGCATTTTGCATTTTATTAAATAAAAAATATGTTTTCATTCCCCTGAGAATAAATTATTTAGCTGTTTCCTCCTTGTGACGAGCAGTAAAGCTATTATATCCCTCCCAACATCACATAAATGATGAACCAGCTCTCGGTGAAACTGCAAAAAAAAAAAAAAAAAAAAAAAAGTCAAGACACATTGTGATTTTGTTCCTCCTATTTCAGTTTTGGGAGATTTATTCAAGGAATACTTCACATATGTGTCAGCACTTGGAGTTTAAAAAGCCATCATACTGTAGATCTTACTCATAAATAATCTTACCTGAAATTTTATTAATACTTTCAGTGGTCATTGTGAAGATAAACCTGATTTTGTGTATTTTTAGGACTTTCCAGTCACCACAGGAGTCCGGTCATCATTTACCATAATTATGGGTTGTCACATCATATGCAGATTTGCACAGCACTGCATGAAACCTGAACAACAAAAGATGAAATATTTTGTGTTGAACTGCGACTCATCTGAATGGAATCATTTTTATTAAACATTTTGCAGCATTTAAATATCAATGCAATCACAGTGGAGGTTTTCCTCTCAGTCGCTGCAAAAATCTCAGTAGCTGTACTACAAAAATGTGAGTCCAGTTTCTGAGCAGTATTTACCAACCTCACAGCACACAAAGAAACACTGGCTGTTTTTCATTCAGGTGCTTTAATGAGTAATCTATACTGTGTTAACAGAGCAAAGTCCGTAAAGGACTTAAATAGCGGCGAGCAGAGGTTTTTAAGAGCATGAGCCATTTAGCAGGGCGGTCTAATGAAATTGAAAGGTACAGGCCACACTTAGTTCATTACAGTATACAGCTTAAGGGCTTGACATGCTCTTAAATAGTACATAGAGCTCAGGTGAACACACAAGACCCACTTTCACACCCACAGCCTCCCAGTGTAGGTACTCTGAGCAGGATTTTCTTGGTGCTTGTATAGTACTTCATAACTACTTCACTGGAAAGTGCTTCGTCATTATTAGTCCAGGTCAACTGTGATCAACCTTATTTAATCATATATTTCCTCTTCTGGAACACTGGAGGGCAAGATTTTTCACATCATGAAAGTTGTATACAGCTCATAAGTTTACAAAGCCCTTGTGGAATCTATATCTATATAAGAGATAATAAATATTGAGTTTATCTTTTTATTAAGTACTACCCAAAGCAAGCTGCATAACAGATATTGAAGTGTATTTCACAAGACAAAATAATGATTGAAATGTAGACTGTTGAACTGATCGGTTTGTGTAAATTCAGTTTGTAAATTGTGTAAATTAGTTGTGTAAATGTTGTCTTGTCGAGTATATATGAAATATATTTACTGAATGAATATATTGTTTACAGTGTGATACAGTGCTAAATTGTATTACATTCTATTTAGCTCCATTATTGCTAAAAATAAATTTTTATGACACATCTTATTATATTTAGATTGACATTGTTTATTTAATTTATTTAGCTTCATCAGTGCTAAATAAAAAAGAAAACATTAATGTGAATTTAATACAATTTAAGAAACTTGCTTTCTGAGATGGTCAGTTTTAGTGTTTTATTTAATGTTTTTATGACCCTTCTTATTTTATATTTTATTTTATTAAAACGTAATGCAAATTTTATGATCCTTAAAAACTTGTTTTCTGATACAGTCTGGTTTAGTATTTGACTTATGTATGTAATGTAATTACCAAATGTCCTTGGTTCCAGCAATATCAATTCTCCTACACTTTCAGTTCTGCCAGTTGTGCTCCCTGATGTGCCGTCCTCATGACCCCAACCTCTCTACGGTCTGCTTTTGACTTTGTTTTTCACTGTCTAGCTTTCTGGTGCTTTGTTGTAAGGGAGCCTCTTAAATCAGTGTTTTTGGATAAATTAGAATAATTGCTGTGACTGATCATCTGAGGTTCTTGACCTTTTCTGCGTGAGCATGCAGTCTTAACTACATTACAGCCAGCAAACTGAATCCACCGAAGGATGAGAAAGGAAGGCAGGCTGCACATTAACCCAGCACAGGGACAAGTGACAGTCAGAGGGGGAGGGACTGTGGGTTAGGAGAATGGGGGTGGGGATTTGGAACACAGTCGGCCAAATAGCACGCTTGACTCCGCCCCCCTCGTGAATAATGCATGAGGCATCGGGTTGTCCCTGCTGATTGGAGTCAGCTGGCGGAAGTAGCTGGTTGCTGGGCTTACCGGCTGAGAGAGCAAGCCCAGGCTAGTATCTCTCAGTCGCTCCGTGAGCCTGTATGCATCTGCCTCTGTCTGTTGTGAAGGAAACCTGGATGTAGGACAGCTAGATCTGCCTCTGTTGCATCCTGCTCCGCACCACTTCCGTGTTTATCAGCTTCACCTCTCCCACAGGATTTACAAAGGGGACATGTAACTTATCTAGTGAGGCTTTGTTTGTGTGTGTGTGTAACGGAGGGGCCAACCTTCTCCTAAAGGATTCACCAATGCATTCCTGTTGGAAAATGAAGATTCAGGTACAATTATGTGATGTTTCGGTGTTGTCTTTCCTTTGTTTGTCAAACTGCTCCGGCCGAGGTTCTGTGTGTTTGCGTGTGTCATTGTGTTCATGTGAAAGGAGAGCTGTGAGATTGCTGTCTCCATGGTTGCTATTGTGAGGCCTGTTGTTGTGTTATGGAGATGAGGCAGCTTCAGCATCAGCTGTGAGCCGAGGGCTTTATTTCTTAAATCAACAATGCAGACATTTGTTGTGCTTTTATATGTTTTCTATTCCCCACTTGTGTTTCCTGAATGACCTCCACTTCCTTTCTGCTGTTTAGTCCTCGCTGTACATTATGTGTGCTCAGGTGAGGGCTTTTATGTTTGCGAGCAAGACAGGACTAATGTAGAATTTGTTTTATTTGTCTCATGTTGTGCTGAATACATCCTTTATTTGCAGCTCTGTTTCTGTAATTGCATGTATGCTGTTTTTTAGGGTAGCAGACATCCTAACAAGTTTACTTTGAAACCATTTTCACTCAGAATGTGCTAGTCAATTTCACAAATAATTATAAGGAAATGGCATGTGACACATTAAATTAAACATGACATGAATTTCATGTAAAACCCCAATACTCCAGTAATCTAGTTTCTGAGCAAATTGGTATATAGTTTTTGCAAACTTACAAACCAGGCATCTGTATTTTATATTTGGCCTTAAGTTGTGTAAATACAGTGCCAAAATGATTTATCATACAAAAATATCCTTAAATTAAGAATGAAAATGTATGAATGTTGCTATGAACCTAACATTATGCAAAAATATTAACATATTGTTAGCCGAATTTGACAATTTTTCTAGATATCTCCTGAATTTTGATGGTTTTATGTAGGATTGCACCAATATTAATATTCTGGCCGATACCGATAAGCCGATATTTGTTTTCGTCTAATGGCCAAAGACTGATAAATGGCTGATATTAAATTCTACACTGTTTTGTCTGAATTACAAATTAAACATAAAGGCGTTTTAAATGTAGCAATTTAATTTAGGCATCACAACATTATAATGTACTGTATGAAAAATGGATATTCAGTGGAGATTTGCCAAAGATTAGATTTAATAGCGTTAATAAATTATTAGTGTTTTAAAGATTAATATTAAGTAAACATTAGATGATTGCAATGGTAATCTAAAATAGGACAAATGAGCATAAACATTCAAAGATCCAAAATCAGCCAACATATCCAATATACACTAAAAGTATTGTCCATCTTAACCAATATTTAGCAAATGTATTGTGTACCCTAGTTTAATGCTTTCGACAGTCAATAACTCACAAAACACATTGTGGTCGAAACAGACCATGTTTGTCCCTGTTGGAAGTGAAACAGTATTTCTGGGTTGTATTATACGGAACAAGGTTTGCCCTTTTTTTGCCGATTTAGCATTTTATGATTTGTGTTTAGCGATGCTATCTGCGACCAGAACATCAGACCAGACCTGCAACTCATTTGTGACCCACTGCTTTGTCTGTTTGCAATGACAGCCATATTAGTTCAGTGATTATACTGTCTCTCAAAGCCATTATGTGTCATTAAATCTCAATAATAGGCTGTTAAATACTGTCTGTTAATATACTGCCACGTCATGAGAATAAGTTCATCATTACACCATTTACTCTCTGCCTCAGACCAAAACATCCCAGTGATAGAGACACACGTGTCTGCGGCGGTGCACGAGCAAATCGCATCATTGACAGATACACAAAATCGGAGGCTTTGTGTGAAATCCCCTCGTTGTGGGGGGGAGGGGGCAGACAGAGATTAGCGATCACATGTAGCCCCCCGCCAGCTTAAAACCTGTTGGAGAGAGGAAGTCATGAACAAACACAGGAAGTGTTACTGTGTCAAACAAAATGATCCAGTCGTCTTTGCTCCAGAGTCCAGACAGTCTCATTAGGGATGACTCAGTGATTTAGGGAGAAGTGACTGGAAGGCCTGAGGGTTCTGCTGTATGTTACAGATTATCCCCATTACTGCCATGCTGTTTCTCTCCTTTACCACTCTGCCATCCGATTCGCAGGGGCCATATGTAGTGCTCACTGCTTCCTACACACTGAGCAGGTAGATCTGTGGATCACTTCGCTTGCTGTTGCAAAATCTGTTTGTTTGGGATGAGCTGCAGTGTCCTGCAGGGCTTCAAAAGGGTTTTGAGTTTAATAACAATACAATAGGGCTGGGCGATATTTCGCATGTGATTCTCACGCGCATTTTGTCAGTAACCGCTAAATAGCCATCACCTGCTTTCAAATGGAGCGGCATTTAATAGACAGAGCCGTAGATCACTGACAAGCTACGCAATCTCGTGTTCATTATCGAAGGTGATTCATCTGCCCAGCCCTACAATACAAGCATTTAATAAATTCAGTATGAACATTTTCATGTGTGTACATCAATGTGTATTTATATGAAATATTACATTTTAAAATTAATATAGTTTGGTATACCTGCATTAAGCATCAAATGGCTGGTGAGTTTTTAATCTAAAAATTCAGTTTATTCCTGTGACGGCAAAATCGGTATCACATGATCCTTCCGAAATCATTTGCTGATTTGCTGCTTAGAAAACATATGTTATTGTCAATGTTGAAAACAGTTGTGCTCCTTAATATTTTTGTGGAAAACATTGTACCCCCCCCCCAATAGAAAGTTCAAAAGAACAGCATTTATTTGAAATAGAAATATTTAGTAACATTAAAAATGTATTTACTGTCACCTATAGTTAATTTAATGCATCCTGACAATTTTTTTTTTAAATATATATTAATATTACTTACCCCAAGCTTTTATGGTCATCAGTGTGTATTATTATTCTAATGGGAGATAATGTTATTGAATAAGTTTTTTTTTTTTTACATTTTATTTGACTTGGAATGTAGCACACAGTTTACAGTATAATATCTTTGTTGTTTTTATCATTTGTGGAGCTTGACTGACGTGGAAACTGAACTTTTGTATTGATAAAAGTTCTGTTACATTCTTCAACAAATCTTGTTTTGAGATCAATAGAATAGCTTACAGATTTAGAATGGCATGATGGAAAACGAATAATGACAGCATTGACTTTTTCTGTGAACTTTCCCTTAAAGTTGAGCTGAGATGCAGCAGATGCACTGTGATGTCATCTATGCACACAAACCACACATTATTATCATCATCATAAATATTTGCACAGTAGCTTGCTTGTATGTCTGATTATGTTTCCTGCATTTCTAGTGTCATTCTGGTGTATATAATTATGGACTACATTCTCATGAGGTTTCAGAGGCTGTAGCAGACTGTTTATTATCTATAAATGACCACTCATTTGCATTTAGACATGAGGGAACAGTCCAGAGGGTCACGGGGGAACACAGAGGTCCCGGTTTCAGCAAACTAATTAGTCTGGACTGGCCTGAGATAATTAGGAGTGTCTAAAAACACAACAACAAAAAAAAAAAAAAAAAAAAAAAAAACCTAAAAAAAACAACTAAAACAGTGTTTTCCCATAGGAATGTAGTTTCTCTTTGAGATTAGAGAAATGACAGGGTGTCGGTTATTGATTCTGTGCAGCTGTTATGGTTTTGGGTATGTTTTATCATGTATGGATTTTCGATATTACTCACTTGCGCTCTCTTACCTTCACTTTCTCCTCACTTTCATTTTAAGATTAAAGATTTATTCATGTGAAAAACATTTTTAAAATTTAAAAAAAAACCTTTTTTCACTTTAAGGATCCTTTTTGTGCATTCCATGCAGGTTCTTCTCGTAACCGTCAATGGCAATAAAAAAAAACATACACTCCTTTAAGGATACAAATTTGAATTTTCAGTTCAAATTTGTATTCCGATTGATGATGGTATGCTTTATAATTTAAAATGTATTTAATTAAAATCATTAAATTCTGAGATTTTAGGATGTTTTATTTGTTTATTTGTTTGTTTGTTTATTAATTATTGTGATTATGTACATTTTTGAAAAATAGTTTAGAAAAAAAATAGCGAAAGAAATTTCCTATATGCACCAACACACACAAACGCAAAAAAAAACAAAAAATGTAAAAAAATGTGTGCTTCAAACCATGAAACTTATCTCTTGTTAGTTAATACTTTGTTCTGAATCAAATCTTTCCTTTACTCACAGTCTTCCATGGCATACTGGAGATGTTTAGCCTACTAAAAATAATTCCTTGTTATAAATACCAGTGGTCAAAAGTGATTTAATAATGCAACATTTACAGCTAAGCAGATCTTGCTGGTCAATGCTTTAAATGTACTTCTTTATTCCTCACTCTGGTGTAATTGTAGCGTGTGGTTGGGCATGATTAAGAGAAACAGATGAGTGGACGTTAAGTACAACCCTGTTCCCCATTTCATTTGTTGAGAAATGACTGTTTCCTGTGATTCAGTAGAGAGAGTGCTCCGGTGCTCGGCCTTCGGTCAGCGGAGCTGTTTCTTACTGTCCTTTTCACATCTGATCATGTGATCTCCGGTTCATGGGCCTCAGAGGGCTGGGGTTTGTTTGACAGGTCAGATAGGTAAACTGCAGCTCTCAGCTGAAAAGAGACCTGTAATTGTTGTCATTGCCCAGAGTATGAATCCCCCTTTGCCTGTGTGCAGCTTCTTTGATATTGAAATTCGAGCCATCATTGTGTAAAAATCATGAGCTCAAGCAGGAAAATGCTTCCATGCCCACTTCCTGCAAGATAAGGTTACATTCCCAGTGTCTCTCGGCATGAAAATCATTGCAGGCATTTCGATCCTTCCTACAATCACATTAGCCACTATTACACATTTTCATGTTATTTAGGTTGCAAATGAATCCTATTTATGCTTACACGTGTGCCGTTTCAGAGAGCATAGATTATACTGTGTAATGTGTGTGCGATTCAAAGCTTTTGATTAGTGTAAATTATACGTTTGAATGGGGTGCGATACGCTGAATCGCTAAGCTAATCACTTGTTGATGTCAAGTTAAATATTGCATGAAATTCAATGCAGAAGTGGATGATCCCAGCATGCTTCGCTCGCGCGTGACATGACAGGATTTGAAAATTTCTTGTTAAAGCTTGTTTGACTTTCACTACTGCTATTTGCGCAATCGCTTTGATCTGTTGGATAAACAAACAGTTTCGATGTGAACTGCGTATTCTGAATTAAAATGATGAAACCTAATGCACTACACAACCTTGATGGAGTCTCTCTGCAGTGTTGCTAGATGTTTCCTAGAAACAGTACAGTAAGTTTTATGCAGATTTTCTAACATGGAGCTGTGAGGGTCTTTTAGTTTGTGCTGAGGGTTATCAAATGGAGGCCTGTGGTTTTGTTGTCTCTAAACTGGATTGTTCCTGCTGCCTCATGAAAAGTTTTGTGGGTTTTACTCCATGTAGCTTTAAAGCTATTTTTATGTGGGTATTCTCAGAAATGTTGACAAAATAAACTTGTAGTTGATATACACATTTCAAATTTAAAATGTCCATGACCCATTTTACCTGCATATACAGTTTCATTTCAACTGGCCAGTATAGTTTTTATGAACAATTAAAATATTTGAAGAATTTTAAGGGAATAAAGACTCAACTTGAATTTACTCAAGTTGTTTATTCGCAAAAATATTTTTATTTTACAGTATGCTGTTATTCCCTCTAAGCCTAATATGCTAAAAACGGCTCCAGTAATGTTTCACATTCAGTTGTAGAGTAGCCTGTATTAACCCTCTGGAGTCTAAGGGTATTTTTGGGGCCTGGAGAAGTTTTGTCATGCCCTGACATTTGTGCTTTTTTCAATTTCTTATAAATATCTAAATGGCTAAAGTCTAATCTCACTGTAATCAGCACAAACTAGGCTATAATAATACGTGAGCAGCATGTATGTACATGATTGTGTTTTTGGGAAAAAAAATGTTATGCGTGGTTAGTGAAAAACTAAAAATGTTAAATCACTTGAAAAAGGCAATAAAACACATACAGAAAATTGGTTCACAGGATTTTTGAGAACTGGAGCTTGTAGCCTAGAATTTTTTTTTTCTAAATGATGTGAAAATCATCTTGTTTACTCACTTACAGAAAACAATATATTGATTTAAATTTTCTAAGACACTTTTTGTTGGTAAAAGTCATATGCGAGTAGGCGTCAACTATCATGAATTCACACCTGAGAAGACAAAGGCCTGCATAATGAGCTGCATAATGAGCCATTCAGTCAGCTGTGTCACTGAGAGGGATGAGTTACAAGAAAGAATGTGAGGACAAAATAAATCTATATAATTTTATGTTTGTAGTTTATTTAGAATATATTTAAACTATCCCACAACATAATTTAATATTCACTTGTGAGTGCAGTTAAACAGTTTATTAGGAAAAATCAAAGCTGACTTTCAAACTGAATTTTTTGCATCATTACTCCAGTGACACAATCCTTCAGAAATCCTTTTAACAATCTTTATTTTCTACAAAAAAACATTTATTGTTATTATTATCATCATCATTTATTATTATTATTATTATTATTATTACTGTTGAAAAGAGCTGAGAATATTTTTTTTTTAGGTTTTTTTAGGGGGGATAAATTGAAAGAACAGCAATGATTGTTACATTTGTTACAGTTACATTTATTGTTACATTTATATTATTTACATCAAGCTTTTGAATGGTATAGTAGTGTATATTGTTATTGAAACTTCATAATATTTCACTTGATTATACATTTAGTCAGGGAATTATAGTTTGGAAAAAGTCTTTGGAAAAAGTCTAACTAGTAAAATGTTTACACGTTATGTGAAAACTAGTACAAGTATATAAATAAATAAAAAGAGACTTACTCATGTTTATGAACTCTGCTGAATAAAGTGCTTCATTCTTTTTTCTGAGGAAATCCAAATCTCAAATCCTCAGCCACATCACATCTTTTTGGGGGTGAATTATGTCTTATTCCTCTCATCGCGAAGCAAACAGTAAAATAAAAAAAAACTTGAAGAACAATCTCGCTGCGTTGTCTTCTGTTGTGTGGGCGTATTCAAAAGCCGCGCGCTTCAGTGAAACATTTGAATCTCAAAAGCGCGCTCGGCGCGGGGGCGTGGTCGCATTAGAAGATAATGAAGGGAGACGTAAAAAACGGACATCGCGTTGTTTTCATATGGATTACTTTATCAAAGAATATTTGTTTTCAGCAGCACTTGTTTAGTTTAAAAGTAGACATGTCAGGCTTTCTATAGATATCTCTCTCATGTCTCTTCGTTGAGTATTCACTGAGTTACAGTTCATTTTAATGACGCATTTGTATCTGAAGATCAGCGCAGACAAAGGCTGCAGACAGCACTCCTTGTTTGTTATCTTTATTTTATAAGTGCACAAAGTTTTGTTGTTATTATGTCTGTATACAAAAAAAAGTAGACCCTTTACAGATTCGATTGATGTATTGCACTTATCTGTACGATCAAAACTGAAAGTGTAATTTAAGTTCTTTTCGGGGGTTATCAGGAGAAAATACCCCAAAACGCGTATACGCGTTAATCGACTCCAGAGGGTTAATCACATAAATAAAGATTATATTTTCAATTCAGAACAGCTAAATTATACAAAAAGTATAGTAGTTTGCATGAGTGGTTATTACTGCTGATTGTTTAATATTGCTGTGATAAAACCGTTGTCAATTATTAAATGTTTAGCTATTTATTGTACGTCTTTGCGCAGTCACCATGAAAACTGAAGTGTTGTGCTGTATACAAATTATAGCTTTCTGATCCTGCATAGACAGCAACAAAACTGCCATGTTAAAGGCCCAGAAAGGTAGTAAGGACATCAATAAAAGAGTCCATGTGACATCAGTGGCTCAACATCAAATTTATGCAAACAAAAAAAAAAAATACAACAACACAAAATAAAATAAATAATTAAATCAATACATTATATTTATTCATTTCTATTAGCGTCGTTAAATTTCATTAGAACAAATGACATCACATGGAGCATTTTAATGATGTCCTTACTACCTTTCTGGGCCTTGAATGTGGTAGTTCCCTTGCTGTCTATGGAGGGTCAGAAAAGTCTCGGATTTCACCAAAAATATCTTAATTTGTGTTCTCAAAATGAACGAAGGTCTTAAGGTTTTGGAACGATATGAGAGTGAGTAATTAATGACAGAATTTTCATTTTTGAGTGAACTAACCCTTTAAACTTCATGTCATCCTGAACAGAGCGCTATATCATGAAGTAATATTTTAGCCATGTCTAATTATAATATAATATTTATGGTGTTTACGGCCCTGCTGTAAATCCTATATAAGCCTAAATGTCCCATTTCAACTTCCTGTTTCAGTGGGATTTACATCAACACAGGAAAGAAAATTGTGTTAAACTATTTCTTGGTCTGTAATGCTGTTTTTCTCTCTGTCCCTTTATCTGGACTCATCGTTGCCTTCATGATCAGACCATCTATTTTTCTTGTATCTGTTTACTGTGCATGGCTTAATTTTGTTGTGCTGGAGGATGTTGCTGCCTTGCAGGAAGCAATGATATGAAATATGACGTGTGAGTCGCTTGATTGTTGTCTACTGAAAGGAAATATCTATAACTAAATGTGAAAGGCGCAATTTCATCAGCCCGTTATTCAGACTGCATTTCACCCTTCCTTCAGATCGTGATGTTTGTTCTGTTGATTTAATTCTGCTGCTTCCTTTTCACTGTCTTCGTTTTAATTTGCTTCTCTCTGTTTATACAGCCAGACACTCATATAACTCTCTCAATAATAATAAATGATTTCTGTAAATGCCAAGCTGTTTTGCTCTTAAGAAGCAAGTAGTTAACTTGAATGCATTAACAGCCGTGTCCCCTTTAGCCTTGGGCAGACACAAAACATCTGTCACATCAACAATATGAGTGTTTATGCCCTGCAAACTGTTGCATTTTCAAAATATACTGTATAGCAGGATGGGAAAGTGTAATGTCATTGAGATGGACCAGGGTTTATTTGAGTTCAATATTATATTGCACGTATTGCCCTTGGTGCAAAACTTTTCCTGCACAGTTTGTATGCTTATCTTTGAGAAGAGGCATTTTGTTACTTTTCGAAGGGACCACTGACCTAGCAACCATTCTTAACTGCCCAGCAACCTCATTTCAGTTCTCTGGCAACCACCCAGAAGTGATGTGGTGCCAAGATAAGATGCACAGGCTAGAGCCACTCACATCTTCTTCAAAAAATGCAAAACTAGTTTTTACTTTGATGTCAGACAGTGTTATTCCTTTTACACCAGATGGCTTAATTGACAAAGTCCAAGCTTCGAGTAATTTAAAAGGATCATTTATAGCATTCAGCTGGTAACTTGGGTCTGCATTTTGCTTATTACCTGTTATCTTTTTAATTTCTACTATTCAACTGTTTGATGAGGAAAAGTGTACTGATTCGTTTCAGAAATAGGGAGAATCTTTATTATAAGGAGGTTACAGATTAAAAACTGAGGAATTCACATTGGCTTGCTTATTGTTTTGTTATATATAGTCACTAAATTACAATTTGTGTAACATGTAATTACCTTTGTTTTTATGACTAATGTTTTAGATCTAAATTATATGTAAAAAGTATAAACATGCACTGCCAGTCAAAAGTTTGGAATAATTAAGATTTTGCTCTTATGCTCACCAAGGCTGCATTTTTAATTACATTTTTAATACAACATTGTGAAATATTATTACAATTTAAAATACATTTCTGTTTTCTATTTGAGAATATTTAAATTATTTTTTTAAATGTATTTTTATATATAGATTTCATATATAAATTGTAACTGACTGATTAAAGTCAGTACATTATTTATTTATTTGGTCACACTTTAGTTTGGGGACCAACTGTCATTATTAACTATGACTCTTGCCTTAATAGACTCCTAATTTGCTGCTTATTGTTGGTTAGTAAGGTAGTTGTTAAGTTTAGGTATGGAGTAGGATTAAGGGATCTAAAATATGGTCATGTAAAATAAGGTATCAATATGTGCTTCATAAGCACTAACAAACAGCCAGTATGCAAGTAATTTGCATGCTAACAAGCATCTAGTTAATAGTGAGAATCGGCCCCTAAACTGAAGTGCTTTTACTGATTTTTAAGTGCCGTTGCTACAGATGCTGTTTGTTTTGCTCTGTCCATAGCTGAACCATGATCGCATCCTTTGACCGTAATGCTTTGAGGAACCATCCCTTTTCTTGTTTTGCTTATGGGAAGCCAGTGCATGCCCTGAGAATTGTATTATGTCATTAAGGCCAGTCAAAAATTAACTGACAGGAGGCGAAGAGAGAGAAAAAGTGAGAGAGAGCGAGATGTAAATAGAAAGACAATGATGGTGAGGTTGTAGCAGTGATCTCATTTGCTGTCTGTTCCTCCTGACTGCCGTCGTTGCGTTGAGCTGTCTGCTGAGGCAAGGAGACATGGAGATAGGGAATCTGGGAGATGGAGGAAGAGAGCAGTCAGCTGAGGCAGTGTAGATGGCCATCTGTCACACAGGTCTCCTCTCACTCAGCGCTGATAACAACCTCTGCTCACCCAGTAGGATAATTCAATCTTCTCCATGCGCCAGTCATGGACTCGCCCTCTCCTCAGAGACGGCCCAGATGCCGGATACTCTCAACAAAGTGTGCAAATCGTGATGCCATGTCGCTGAGGTATATGCTTTGCACATCTGAGTATTATTTCCACTTAACCATGCATGACACTATAAGATACAAGTTTTTGTTGACATATTCTTGGTTTCTACATCTGCAGCGTTATTCCGTATAGCCCTGCCCTGCTCTTCATGAAACAGCTTCTGATTGGCTTTGCTTGTGTTACGTCAGGAGGCTGATTTGTGTTTGGTGTCAGCAGAACGATTACTTGTTGCTGAAATCTTGTCTAGTTTGGACATTGTGATAGACATATATCTCAGATTCAGGAAATTTTCCAAAGTAAATAGGTTCGGGAACATTATGAGCAGTGTTGGCCTCAGACATTACGCCCACGAAACACCCACAGACATCTGATGCTGACTGCACTCAAAAACCTCAAGAGCGGCCTGAAGTCACCTCTATTCCAGTGTACTGGCTGCGATAGGGGTTTTCAAATTTGTTGATGCCAAGAAATTTTATTTTAGTATCATTGAGATGCCAGTATAGTTTTTATGAATAATTTGAATTACTTTTTATTTTCCATTGCCTGTTTTCATTTTTAATTTTTGATCTGATTCACTTTCATTAAAATTTGAATTTAGTTTTATATATATATTTCTTTTGTCATTTTTATTAGTTTGTCTATATAGTTTTTATTTGTTTTATTTTTAAACATTTTTGTAACAATTCTAAACAGCTTTAGTGCATTAAATTAAAATTAAAAAAATGAGAAGTACTGCCTTGGCAAATTGAATTAGTTAACAATTTAGTTAACAATAATAACCCTGATGCCCCAGAAGTGATGCATTTTCATGAAAACAAACAAACAAAATATATAATGTGGGGGGGATTTTTATTTATTTATTTACTGAAGATTCTGTAATTGGCTAACCCAAGAAATGGTTCTAAAGTTGAACTAAAACCAAAATAAAATAGTGAATAAAATAAATGATTTGCTATTAATATTGCAATTTCTAACCAGTCTTAAGAAAATTTTTTTTTAACACATTTGTTTTTGTGTACATGTTGCTATACTTACAATGAACAGAGCTGAGCTATTCTCTAGATATGTCAAAATTTCCATTAGAGCTTTCAAGAATTTTTAGTTGTAGACATTTGTTAGCAAAAAATAAATAAATTATTGATCACACATTTAAGTCCAGTTTCAGTTTCTCCTGCCCTATTCTCAAGTAATTGTGGTTTATTGCTTTACATGTAGGCCAATCGAGTCTGTCTCTTGCAGTCTAAGTGGACAGTTCATGGCAAGATTAAACTGCAAAGTGGACCAGACTTTGTCAAAAGTCTTGCTAAACAAGAATATGAGAAGTGTCAAATATAGCAGAGAGAGTACTTACTGTAGTATCAACAAAGGCAGAAACAGCCTGCATTTCCAGGTGAAAGACTAAAAATCTTTGGCGAGGGGAAGAGACCGTAAATGTCAGGTTTCTATACGTAGCTCACGTGATACAACCGTGAGACTAAATGGAACAGGAAGATTCCAAACTAAACCTGAATCAGTGTAGTCTGAGAGCAGAAAGAGGAATCATTTATTCAGGAAGCTTGCAGCGTGACTGAAGCAGACAGAAGCCACAAAGACAGCTGCCATGTTCTCTGTGCCCCACACTCTTTTTTAAAAGCTTGATTGTGTTATCAGAGGTTTATGTTAACATGCGCTCATTGAGATAGAGGGGGGCACGTTATTTAAGCACACTGAGTGATTTGTATATACCTCAAACTTCACTGTACTGTTTTCTCCTCTAATCGTCCCTGTCAGATTACATTCAAGCACCAGGCATGCATTTGTCATCTCATTATATTATCCATGCACTCATGGCAAGCTTGGAGTCTGGCTCATTATTCTGGATCTGCCCACACACTTGATGAAGCTTGCAAATCCATAACAACAATGTGTTAGCACTTCATTTACATAGCCGCACACCTGAAGTACTTGTAAATATTCAGCCACAAACACTATGGGCTGGATTTCAGACTGCATTTGGGGTGACTTTTTGCCAGTTCAACAACAACAACAACAAAATTTGTGAAACAATAAAAGCAGAACGAAGCAGTACTAATTGGTTGAATAATAAGGAACAGACAGTGCCAAGCATGATGTTGACCATCATATTACACTGAAGACTGGAGTAATGATGCTGAAAATTTAACTTTGCATCACAGGAATAAATTACATTTTAAAAATATAAATAGAAAATGGTTATTTAAAATGTGATATTTCAAAATTTAACTCTTAGCAAATAACTGCAGGCTTGGTCAGCATAAGAGATTTTTGTTTTTTAAATAAATAAATAAATCTTATCTAAAATATCTTAGCACTTAAACAGTAGTTAGTTAAAATGAAATAAGATATTTAAAAATGAAATGATTGTATTTAATTTATGAATGTGTTGGGCTACTATTTTTCATAAATACTTTTCAATCATTTTTTTAATTGTTCTGTCTAACCATGATAATATTGAGATTTATTGAGGTGCCCATAGAGATTTATCTATGGGCACCATGGTTTTACTGTATTACACATTCTGCCAATTGTTAGTTTTTTAGTATTTTTTTTTTTTTTTTGTATTTTTATAGGATTCTGCCCTTCAATTTTTTGTTATTTATGTATCCTGTTAACATGATTTGTCATCAAAATATTACTACATGTACAGAAGACAACTTGTGTCTGGTAGCCAAAGTGTTCAGAGCGGCTACAAAAGACGCTTCCTCTGGTGTGTAATTGTAGGACTCTTGTGTCTTTCGCAATTGTCTCCAGTGATGCCGGAAAACAGCCTGTGTTCTGTCTGAACAACTAATACTGACTTTATCTCAACGTTTCTTATTTCCACCCTTTCCAACGCTACAAATCATCCATGCAAGGCAAATTGTGTTGTCACTGCAATAAAAACAATCGAACAATAGTTCCCCCAAAAAAGAAAGAAAAAAAAAGTGTAATTTACTGCCCCTCATGTCATTACCAACCCATATAAGTTTGTTTTTCCAGTAGAGCACACAAAGTGAATTTCTGAAGGTTCTCAAATCAAATGTGGTTTTGTTAGATGCATCTCATCAGATTTGACGTCAGTGACATAAAACATCAATAGTTCTCAAATGATCAATCATCACTGATGTCAAACTATTCCTTTAAAATTTCCTTCACATTGAGTCATTTCTCATCAGCTATATCTATAGAGTGAGGTTATATGTTCTTCAGATGTTTTTCTTGTGTATGACACACAAAAACCTGTAGCCTTTAAGTGTAATTATTTCTGATGGACATTTTGAAATGGCTGGTATGTATATGAACAACAGTCGTATTCCAGAGCATGTTTTAAGAGTGATGTACTGTGGGCAAAACCAGGTCACCTAGTGTGAGGTTTGATAGCAGGATGTGTCACAGTGAGCGATAAGAGACGAGCACATGTGGCCTGCAGTGAGAGAGATAAGATGATGTCTCCATGATGAACTTTGACCTGACTTGTAACACTTAAGTATGTATTCCTTGAATGTAAAAAAAAGAAAAAAAGAAAAAAAAAGGTTTACTTAAAGTACAGATACTGACTTAGAAAAAAGTTTCTCCTTGAAACCAAAAATATGAGTTTGAAAGATTGTATATGTTGTTTTTGTTTGTAAAATTATTGTGTGCAATTTATCAAAGTATTGTCATTAAGACTATTTTAAATCTTATAATTTTTGAGTTTGCAATGAATTTAGCAATTGACACCATTAATGTTTTCTAACAATGTCTTTACAAAAATATATATAAATAATAAATACACACACACACACACACACACACACACACACACACACACACTAGGGCTGTGCAATAGTTAAGAAAAATTCGATATGCGATACTTTGTTAAATAATGCAATATTCTATATGCGATGTGATATTGCTCATAGTGTGTCATATCAATTTCAATTATATTTTAAAATATTTAAAAGAAAGGACCACTACAACTTCTGAAAGTGACCAGCAGTGTTTTAGCATTACATAAAATGTAATGTCACAAATCTGAAAATGTAATTTTAACATCAATGTGAACATACAAACAAAAAAAATCATGTAACTTTGCTTTCCATTTAGGCCTATTACTGAAAGTACACTTTAAGTACTTATTTTTATACCACAGCAAAAACTATAGCCTAAGAAAGTTCAAACATGATTAAAGGCAAGTGAACAGTCAGTTAAAAAAAAAAAAGAACAAAGACACCATTTACAAGAATAGATATAATAAACAGTAGTATTCAGGTACAGAAATGTAATAATTAAGTGTAAAATAACAGTATGTTATAACTGTATGAATTAAATGTAGGTTAATAGCTGTGTTTTGTTGATTTGTTAAGATTAGTGACATATTCAGCAGCACGTATTTATAGGCTGCTGTCCCTTTAAATTCCGACTGCACGGATCCAATATAATGATACACATCCGATTTCTTTCTCAGCTGTTTACATTCATTAAAAACATAACTGACTTCGTTTACAAGAATGATTGTCAGGACCGGTGTTTTCACATAAAAAAAATGGATGTGTCTATGGATCTGTTCAAACACAAGGCGATGTGAAAAACGAATTAGTTCGGTGTTTGCGCGGCTTCTGAAACGCGTGCTTCAGGTGTGTGTCAGACAGTAAGACGAGATGGCAAAGAATTGTTTTCTGCACTCATTGCACTTAATAACTCTTTTCAACATCAAGCAATTCTCTGCTATATGGGTTGACCTAAAACTTTACCTTTTGCAATGTTTTGATTGAAGTAGTTTATTATTAAGATGATTCAGATATCGCATGCTGTTGCAATATGCATATCGCAATATTTACATTAAACTTGTCAGACCTGCTGTTTTCGCAATTGAATTTTTGTATTCATGAGACACGGAAGGATCATGAAACTTATTTCATGAGACTTTCGAAAATTTAATTGCCCAATAAAAATTGCATTAAAATCTTTAGACATTTGACGTTGCTTAATTTTACATGACCAGCTAATCATGTGTGCTCTCGTTTTGACTTTTTACTCGACTGAAACTGGCCATCAGCTCGAGTGTGTGCAGTAATACAGAAAGATGACTGGATGAACTGTTTTGATGTGTAGCATGGCTGAAATTCCCCTTAATAACAGAAAGACAGTAACCAAAAGGGATTTAGCACTCGGTCCCCTCCGTTGCAATCTCCATGGTAACAGCACAGGGCTGGAGACATGCGTAAAAAGCACAGGAATGATTAAAGATAAAGAGTATGTCCTTCTGTTGCTGCACATGCTCTCACACTTATTGGGTCCTCACCATTACAGTTCAGTTCAGAGGAAAAACAAAGAGCTTTCACACACTCACCCACTCGCTAATCATGGCACATTGTGCCAAAGGGCTCTTTGTTGCAGAGCTTTTCTCTGCCAAGCACTGATATTAGTACCGTTTCTGCCTCATAATGCACATAGGACTGGAAATGCCAAACGAGCATGTGCTAGTTTTCTGTTGTTTCAAATGTAATGCTACTGGTTGTTTTGAGGTTTTGGAGTGTTTTTTTTTTTTTTTTTTTTTTTTTTTGCATTATAAATGATGAAAGGTTGTAAGCAGAAGTTGTTTGGGTGACTCTCATGAAGCCTATCAAGAAAGAACACAACTGAATCATATTTGGTCACAAAAAAAATTTAACTGGAAAAATAAGATGTAAACATATGGTAACACTTTAGTATAGGGTCTAATTCTCAGTATTAATTAGTTAATTATTAGCATGCCTATTAATAATATATTGGCTGTTCATTAGTACTTATAAAGCATTTATTCTGCTTGACCATATTCTACGTTTCTAATCCTACCCAATACCTAAACTTAACAACTACCCTACTAACTATTAATAAGCATCAAATTAGCAGTTCATTGAGGAAAAAGTCAATGGTTTTTTTTAATGGCTAGAATTGGACCTTAAGGTTAATCATTCAGTCAGCCAGTCTTTTTCAGTGAGCCCATTTTTCTAGATAGTCTTACAATATAGAACTTTCAGTCTATTTTTAACTGACTTCAACCAGGAAAAGAGTTAATACACCAAAGATGCAAAACAATGACAATTTGTACTTGAATAGCCATCGTTAAGTGTCGTGAAGACAGAAAGGGTATGTTTGCTCAGATTTATTTGAGCCTAACAAAAATTAAGCTACCTGAAGAAGGGATGTACAAGGGAAATACAAGAGCATCATCCCAACTTATGTTTTTTTTTTTTTTTTTTTTTTTTATAAAAATTGCTTACTCTCCATCGAAAAGGCAGTTGTAGAAAAACTAGGCCTATATCTTCTGTTAAATGAACAAGCATCCCAAAATGGTGCAATATTATCCATTTAATCAGCCTATTACTATTAGAAGCCTTTATCCAGTTTCACAGAGCCAGCTGGTAATATAGCAACCTTCTTACATAACAATCATACCTGACCTATAAATAATATCACAGCAGGAAAAAGACATCCCTTCTCAATGCTTAAGGGTAGAATTAACCAGCTGAGAAATATTAAGCATAAAGGCCATTAATTAACGCAGTCATGTAGTTAAGTCACATAAAAAGACTAATTTCCTTTCCATGTAGCTGTGCTTCATCTTTTGAGAGGTTTCTGAAGTTTGCAGTGTTATTAAAACACTTTTAGCAGTCAGTTCCTTGAGACTTTGTACCTGTTATTTTAGTTTCTGTTGAACTGAATGGTAAGCACTGTTCTCAAACTTTTTCTTCCCTTTTCTCTCTTCCACAGAATGAGAAACCGCTTGGTCATTCTGCAAGCAGGTCCAGCAACATTTCAAAGGTATGAAAATCCATTTCCTTTTCCTCTTCTACTGAGAGCGAGTGAGTGGCTTAGCTTTCTAGGGGGTCTGCACCTGTCGTCTGCAAATACTTTCATTCTCTTTCTGAGTTTATTCCGTCAGGATTTCTAAGCAAGACTTTTTAGACTGAAATATAATTATTTGCCTGATGCAAAGGAGATCGGAAGGACGTTTTGTCTGACCTAGAAGGAAGAAAACAGACAAAAAAAAAAAAAAAAAAAAAAAACCCACAAGGGCTCATTTTATGCTTATGTAGACTTTCACTCTGGTTATTTATTTTTCAGGTCAAGGAATCTTTGTACTTTATTATCCAATCTTGAATTCCCCTTTCCATATTAAACGGACACCTGTTTATCTGTCTGTGATATTTAATGAACACCATGTGCCATGGGCTTGAAACAACAAGTGCTTGTAAACAAATCCGCTGTATATACTTTATATGAGTTCTGATACCATAACAAACCTCTGTAGTAAATGGGCCGGTAGTTACCCTTAAATGCCTAAGCCACTAAACTGGATGTGTTATTTTTCAGGTAGCCAAGTATAAACATGTTGACAGTTTAACCAGCTCCAACTCACTCAGCAAGATTCACCAATTTTTTTTGCCTTTTGATCATAGTTAGTCTGAAATAGAAGACTATGTTATTGCACTACAGCAGCCCTTGCAGCAGTGTTAAGAATATAGTGTGTACTTGCTTTGTTCATTTCAGAAAGCACCATTAGGTAGCTAGAAGCGCCTGCGCTTATATTCTTGTGTAGAGTATGTTTCCACAGTACACCTTTTGGTCTTATTTCTTTGATTATATAATCACCTCAAAATGTGTTTACTTACCATTGTGGCATTCTTGGCATGCACAGTTGAAGTTTAAAAGACACTTTTAAATTCAGTAATATTATCAGTATGACTGCACTGAATCTTAAACTAAATTGAACTGGATAATCAAAATTATCTTCTGTAGAGTTGCTTTAGAGTTGAATCGTTTAATATAGCCGATCTTTGAAGCATCAGCTTCGTTATTGAACTGGATTGATCTCAACTGAAACTGAACTGAGCTGAATAAGGACTGTTGTCTTCTGTAGAGATTCTTATGGCTGAATTAAGCTTTTTTTCATGAACTTTACACTATTATTGAACTAAACTGAATCAACATTGAACTCGTTTGTGTTGAATTTTGACATTTTCTGTAGAGCTTCTCTGTAGTTGAATTGAGTTCACTTTATAACTTCTCTTTAAATCTTCTCTATAAATCTTTGCTAAACTGAATGAATAATGGCATCTTCTTTATAATTAAACTCAGTTTATTTTATTACTAATGATCTTTAAGATGAATCAAATTTGAACTAAATCGAGCTGAATAATGAACAGTTCTCACACATCTCACATGATAAGGGAGACCATTCCAAAGCTAGGGGCCAACCACAGAAAAAGACCGATCACCCTTTGATTTGTACCGAAACCGTGGTACAGTTAGAAGCAAGTGACTCGAAGATCTAAGTGCCTTAACAGGACATTATGGCACAAGAAGTTCAGAGAGATAACTTGGTGCACAACGAAACAATGCCTTATAAACAAACAGAAGAATTTTAAAATCAACCCTGAATTTAACGGGAAGCCAATGAAGGGATGATAAAACAGGAGAAATGTGATCCTTCTTTTTTTGAACCAGTCAAAAGTCTTACCACAGCATTTTGAACAGCTTGCAATCGTGATACTGAAGATTGAGGAAGACCAGAATAAAGAGAGCTACAATAATCCAATCGAGCTGTAACAAGTGCATGAATCACAACTTCAGTTTCCTTCCTTGAAAGAAGATGCTTCAACTTTGCAATAGATCTCAGATGGAAAAAGCTCTAAAAACAGCACTAATTTGTTCATCAAAAAATAGAGAGGTGTCAAAAATCACTCCAAGGTTTTTGAT
The DNA here is from genome assembly GCF_018340385.1 of Cyprinus carpio. NCBI lineage: Eukaryota > Metazoa > Chordata > Actinopteri > Cypriniformes > Cyprinidae > Cyprinus > Cyprinus carpio. The sequence goes on along the minus strand of NC_056609.1, from coordinate 11,402,370 downwards.
TTGTTTGCATATATTAGTTGAAAGTAGACCTAACTGAGCTTCCAAAGCAGGAGATGAGTGTGCAGGACAACCTAATGTTAAAACCTCGGTTTTATCCTCATTTATCTGCAGGAAATTATTAGACATCCATGTCTTTATATCATGTACACATTTCAATAACACATAAAATGAAACAGCAGAATCAAGCTTTACTGGTAGATAAAACTGAGAATCATCCGCGTAACAATGATATGAAATACTTGAAAAATGTGGGCCAAGGGAAGAACACAAAAAGAAAACAGTAAAGTCCCCAAAACAAAACACTAGGCAAATCCAAAAAAGACACATACAAAGAAAAAAAAAAACAAAATTCAAAAAAAAAATAAAAATCCCAATACACAAGACAAGAGACAAATCACTTTAATGCAGTGCCCAAAATACCCACAACACACACAAGCCAAACAAAAATAAAACCACTTTTCCACTTTCGCTTTGCTTTCCGACACTCTTGTCTAAGAGCGTGGGTGGTTTCATTTAACCATGGCTGGTCAACACCCTTTACCCTTTTATGCTTTAGCGGAGCAACAGTGTCCAAAGATGTAGAACAAACTTTATAAAATCCTTCAATCAAACTTTCAGTTTCATTAAGGATATCATTGGTAACATATAAAGAATAATGTTCAGAAAACAAATTTGCAGTGTTAGAATTATTAACCCTAGACCAATGTGAATGCTGAGCGAAAGTAGGTGATGGAGAAAAGCATTCAGATTCAAACAAAACTGGATAATGAACAGATACACATGCCTCAATAACCTCCATGTTTGAGATCAAAAGGCCACGGGACAACACCAAGTCAAGTGTATGACCCAAATTATGAGTTGGGCCACATACATACTGTTAAATATTCATTGACTCTAATTTAGAGTTATAAATTCCATGACCAATGGTTTCGAAGGACTGCAAAAATGAATATTAAAATCCCCAATGATTAGTAATCGATCAGTCCGAGTCACCAGATCAGACAGAAAATCTGAAAATTAACAAATAAAATCCTTATTCCATTTAGGGGGTCTGTAAACCAAAGCACCTAGTACAGGCCCCTTTACATCAACCTTCAATAGCTGGACTTCAGAACTGGAGAAAGTATCAGTGGGCACAGTCTTATATTTAAAACAGCTTTTAAAAATTGTTGCAACTCCACCTCCATGTCCAAAGGCCTGTGGAGAACTAAAAAATGCACAGTCTGGAGGAGCAATCTCAACAAGAGGCATCGAGTCACCATGTTTTAACCAAGTCTCAGAAATAAATAAGACGTCTAATGAATGTGATGTAAATAAGTCATTTAGAATAAAAAATTTATTCTATATTGATCTAGCATTCACTAATACCAACCAAGCATTAACAAAAGCAATACAAGCAGAATTACGAGAGCTAAAAGCTGACTGCTGAGAGGTGCATCTTTGAGCAAAGTGATATTTCCAAAATTGATGCACCGACTCTTACCATTTGATCCGATGGAAGAGTGGCGATATGACGACCAAATGACTGGGATATAATCATTATCCTGCGATGGAGTCACAGACCTCACAAGGAAATCACGGTGAGATCCGCGATGGATGTACCTGGGGTGGCGTATAATTCCCAGTGCAGCACAGCGGTTGTATATTTCGCCAGGAAGACGGTAGAACGAATTTAGTCTCTGTAGATCCAATGAAGAGTATTTAACCACCATGCTCAGAAAGCAGTTCACACCGGGGGGAAAAAAAAAGGTCCCACTTCAAAGAACAAACAGTAAAACTCCAGCAGACCAGTGCACAGATGATATAGCACCACATTTCCAAACGGAAACAAGTCATCCAATTTAAAAATCATCCATAACAACCACATCAGTCCGCACACAGTAACAGGCCAGGCAAGAGATCTCCTCACTCCAAGGACAGTACAAAGTAAAATGGAAAGTTAAAAAAAAGTAAAAATAAAATAACACAAAATACTGGAGAGCAGCGGCAGCCAAACACGCCAGCGTTCACTCGAACCAGAAGTATATATGCATACAAAACAATCAGTATTGTATAATGCACTATATAAATGAATGTGACTTGCATTGCATAATCAACTGCATTTAGACATTTTAAAATGCATTGATGAATGTAATCAAGCTTCATTAGCTGCTGTATTTGTTAATGTTTTGGCCTTAATGAAATGGTGTTCCTTTTTGTTGTTCCATTTCTTTTGATATAAAATAAAACCCACTTTGACCTTGGATTCCAACTAACTATTGGACTATTCCAAGCAAGCAGATTGTTCTCACCCTACTAAATAACTCCTTCCCAAAATTCATATTGATTTGACTATTTAAAGACACGTAGCACTATGATAGTGAGTTCATGTTAGGATCAGGTCTGTCAGGCACTTTCACTTTAACATGGATCTCTTCCTCTTAGTGGAGATTTGCTGCACTTCTGCGTAACATTGAGCCTCTTAACAGATAAACTCTTTACATGAACTAATAGATGCCAGGGTCACCTGCTCTGAGAAACGCTCCACTGGTTTAGCTCAAGACATTCAGCTACTGAGGACTTTGGGTTCACGCTCGAGCTTTGAGCACTTTAAGGCTGTTTTCACATTTGGTTTGATTGCATGGTCTAGTTTGAGTCCTTATTTTGCACATTATAAATATGGTAGATACCATAATACCATCTGCAAACAGAGTTCAAACAAAGCTTACCTTAGACCACCTTTTAAAGTGTACATGAGGTTAGATTGACTTTGTACAGAAATTTTATAATTTAAAAGTTTATAATTTAAAAATCATTTTAACTTTTGTTCTCATAATTTAGCGTTTATGTGCTTTTAGGAGTCAACCGTTTGTATTAATTTACTTTTAGAGCCTCATGTATTGTAGCATGTTTAATTGACTGTTTACATGCACCAGAGAGCATGATCAGTGTTCACCCCCAGCGGAAAGAAATGTCTCATCATTCCAGAGCTCATTTGTCTCTGACAGGATAAATAACATGAGAGGTCCCATTACAGTTGTTATCAGTTCAGTGTCCGACACGCACTCATGCTGCATGACGAGGTTTTGACTGCTGAGAAACCCGAAGGGTCCTAATAGAGGTCCATGGGGTGTTCCTGTCAGCGCTGTCATTTCAGCCTTACATTAAGCAATCAAACAAAACAACACACTCAACTGATCCATGTCAGTGTTGTTATTACCCAGAATCCTCCTGGTTGGGCTCATATCTGCAGCCTTAAAGGAATAGTTCACAAAAAAAAAAAAAATTATATATATATATATATATATATATATATAAGTTTTTTTGTCCATGTAATGAAAATCTATGTCCATGTCAAGTTACGCAACATTGGACAGGACTCTCTGTTTGCCTGACCAGTAGCAGACATGAGCATATATGGCTTGCAGATCAAGTGTACTCGGTTTAAGTATGGTCTTGAAGAGGGTAGACTGTCTTTTGTTCATTAGAGAACATCTGTTTTGAACCCCTCTGTCTCATCACAACAAATGTCACATTTGATTGACAGACCTTTCATATGGCAGCATCTTCATTCATTTCCATAATCATTCTGTAGACATACGCCTCAAATTGTGCAGATGATAATGTACAAACAATTAACTGCAGAGTTAATATGCTTCCAGAAAACTGGTTCAGATTGAACAGTCTGGAAACAAAACCTTGCTTGTCTTAATGCTTTTGAATTTAGTGCTGCTTATCATTCTGTTTCTGTACGCAACTTCTTCCTAATTTCCTTTTGATTGCTTTTTATACTCAATCCAAAAGATCACACACTGCTCAAATCCACCTCATTATGAAACAAACATTCTTACTGACTGCGTCAAACTGGGGTTTTATCACTTATGCAATAATGCTATTAAAGAAAAACCTACAATGTGTAATCATTTATTTCCTCACACATTAACAGACCCTGAATTGACCTTTATTGCCAGAGTTTCCATAATATGTTAGCAAGTTGCTAATTCACAATAAGTGCAGTAGTACCATGTTTTAGAAATGACAGGACACTGGGTGATGACTTAAAATAAAACAAAAGTGAACAATAAAATAAACTAAACTGCAAAAAAAAAAAGTTTTTGTCTTATTTTAGTTCACCCCTCATTAACTTTTTTCTTCATTGAAGAAACATTGTCCTCACTGTCTAGAAAAACCTGGATATATGTGAGGTTTCCTTATTTAGAAGTGTGACTTCTAGAGCTAGATGAGTTTTAAAATATCAAAAATATCACAAAAATCATATTTTGTGCATCCCAGGTATGGGTTTCATTACTATGTACGTTTCCGGCAAAAGTTACCCTCATGATTCTGGAACATTTTTGTGATTCGGTTTATTTTTGTTGGACTTAAAACTGTTAAGTTTGTATATTAACCACAGTTTTCTGGCCTTTTGCAAATTTGTGCTTCTGTCGGGGCTGAGGAAAGGTTTTAGAGCGTGTAATCTTGGCCCAAGATGCTAGGTTACTGTTCTCTCTATGTGATGAATGGAGCCATGGAGAGAGGATGGCCTCCCAGAATAACACCCGTCACTGGGAGCAATTTAGCCCTCCGGAGGTGGACAGCACACACACAGACTTTACAGTAGCTTTGTAGAGAATGAAAAAGACAGGAAGGGCTTATGAAGGCTTGCTGGGTAGATTTGGAGGCAAGGACCTACTCTTCCTCTCTTGTTGTTTATCCCACATGTTCATTCTTTCTCCTCTCTTTTCTCTGAATACAGAACTAAAATTAGAAACATTTACTTTGAGGTTTGGGAGTCTCAGATGATTTTTTTTTTTTTTCAGAAAAAAACTTAAGGATGATTAATTTTTCTTTATTCGTAAATTCATTGGTGTTCAAAAATCTGGGATTATGTTTTTTTTTTTTTTTTTTTTTAAGATATCTCTTATCCTCGCCATGCAAGGCTGCATTAATTTGATCAAAAATAGAGTAAAAATAGCATTCTAGTGAAATATCATTAAGCACATCTGTTGACATGAGTGACAGCAACGGTTGGCAACGCTGTGTGGGCATGTCTAGAAACTCAAAGTTGAGACCAACTTTATGCAAATCAGCAACAACTAGATGGAATGATTAACAATGGGAGTGAAGTCAGTGGAGCTTATGTGATACCATAAAAATGATGCAGGAAAACCATATCAGAATTTGGCGATTCATGCGTTGATCTTGTTCATTATTTGATGCATTTTGCATTGCTGCAGTGTATTTTCCCTGCCTTTTGGTTTTTTTAGCAGCAAGAAAATGGAGACCTTGTCATCTTATTTATACTAGCAAAACATCTAATATAAAAGGATTAAATGTTAAGGCATCCAGCAGCAGGAATGCCTGTTAGTGACCTGGCAACCTCAAGGGACAAAATTGCTGTCAGTGTGAACTAGGTATTAAAAAAATGCTGTCAACATCTTCACTAAAACATATGCAGTGACAGCCTTGTTCTGTTTTGGTTTCAGAAGCACTTGTTTCACAGGTTAGAATTAATATTAGTGCCAGGTTCATGATAGAGAATAAATTATTTTCTATTACCTCTAAATAACTCCCAAAGTGTGTCTGGCCTCCACAAACAAGATTTTTTATTTATTATTTTTTAATTATTTGAATGTGCACAAATTTACTGACATGTAGATTGAATTTACACATTGAAATGTATTAGAGGCAAATTCCATAACCACAGGACTGGAATTTGCATAACCCATTACTAGGGTTTTTGCTCATGTGTTGACATGCGTTAGTCTCTGTGCCTCATCTCTGTCCAATTTTCAGTAGTCGGTATGCTGTTTTGTTGGGTTTATGTTGTTTTTGTTGACTCACACATGGCTGTGTGCGTATATAACATCTCAGAGGGAGTCTTCACAAACATGCACTCTGTCAGGCTTGAAAATGCACCTTATCTTGCTGACTGGGTCTGCAAGAAGCCGGAGTGACTCACAGTTAATCACGTTTACACTGTCGTCACAAATCGACTAAGCAACACAGACATACACACATACACACTTTACTTAATTTTTTTTTATAGACTTTTTTTACTAGTACTATTTTAATTACTATAAGATGTAAGTACTATGTAAATGTGTATAGCATGTATTAAAAAATTTTTATGAAGTAGCACCTATGAAGTAACATCATTTGGTGATGGGGTTGCAAGAAATGTGTAAATAATGAATTCAAAATTAAAATGTTCATATAAAATTTATTTTGATCTCCTGAGATAGACAGTCAACATTTTCTGAATTTCTCAGGCCCTATTTTGTACCCCATTTGTGGAATGTGTTTACATGTTCAGTTCCCAAGTAACATAAACAGAAACGTTTCTGTATAAATGAGTGTGAATCATATGAAATTTTGTCTGAATTTAGGTTCTAATGGAAGGTCTTACTTCCACATAACTCATGCCTGAAAACACTATTATTTCCTAATAGTTTCTTGGAATATTATTCATCAGAAATGTGAATTTGTGTGACTGTGTGTGTCAGCTTGTGTGTTAGTGTGTGTGTTTTTGTAGAGGGCAGTTCCGGACACTCTATCCTGTATTGATCCCTGTCAGGCCCAGGGCTATAAATTCTCTGTTTGTTACAGATAGAATCGATAGGTAATTAGTCTGGGACATAAATGATGGAATCAAACTTTGTGCATGTGATCCATGCTGCTTTAATCCAAAAGCCCAGGTAATATTAGTGTGTGTGTGTGTGTGTGTGTGTGTGTGTGTGTGTGTGTGTGTGTGTGTGTGTGTGTGTGTGAGAGAGAGAGAGAGAAAAAGGTTTAGGCAAGGATATTCCTTTTGTCAAAAGTTTTTATTTGTCTTGAATCTGTTTTCATAATTGGTCTTGCATAAAATAAATTTAACCATTCACCATATATACCATTCAAATATTTGGGGTCTGTAAGATTTTTTATTTTTTCAAAAATGTTTTTAGAGTCTCATGCTTAACAAAAAAATAAAAAATAAAAAACACTTAAATAATGTGAAATATAATTACAATTTAATATGACTTTTCTTTTTTAAATATTTTAATGTGTAATTTATTAATGTGATGCTAAACTAAGTGTCGCAAAGTATTAATTCCTTTAAATAATAATATTAAAAAAAGTCTCACCAACTCAAACTCTTACTCTGAGTCTTACTGACTCAAAACTTTTGAACAGTAGTGTATATGTGCCGAGTGTCATGACAAAGGCAAAGTGGCTGTGATGCATTTCAGTTATGCAGAACCATAAAACAAAAAGCTACATTTGCGTAAAATATTTTGATGCCTTGCAAGGACTGGAATTTCTATCAGGACATGCTTCTTTAGTTAATGTTTCTAATTTGCTGCTTTGGTCTCTGTTTTGCATACAGGCTGGAAGTCCGACCTCTGTGAACACACCCTGCAGCTTTCCCAGGACTTCAGTGACACCCTCGAACCAGGATATATGCAGGTAGGTTTGCCCTCCCTCAGGCCTGAAGCCTCAGTGTGCCCCTGCATTATGGTCGTGTCCTGAAAGAGAGTAAAAGATCCAGAAAGAGGCAGAACTGTCAAAACATCAATGGGCTAACACTGCCACCCATCTTGGTTCTGGCATTTTGTTTTCTAAACCTTCCTCTTGGTTCCTCCCACCTGTCTGTTTGTAATCTTTCTCCATTTGATCTCTAATGCATGTTGCATGTCTCTTTATGTCCGTTTTCTCTCTTCCCATCTCTGTTTCTGTACCTCTCTTTCTGTCCCATCCCTCCTCTCCTCTCGTATGCAGTTCTAATGACCTCGCTCAGGACCAGAAGCCTTTACAGGCCACTGTAGTGCTGTTGAACTCTAATGGTAAAAGCTCAGGATCTCAGGGTGTCACCATGACCACGCTCTGCCTGGACTCCCCCAACAAACCCAAAAATAGGACCTTGTTTGGCACAGAATGGCTCTCCCTACTCAAACCATCAGTCAACTTGAAACCAGAAGGAGGCAGTCTCAAGTTCTCAAAGTCTCTGAATGACGTGGGACAAAAGATGGACAGCCTATGCAACGGTCTTCACTTTATAGACCGCACATGTTCTGATGGGGAGCTGGGAGCAGAGAAGGAACAACTTGTGAAAGACGGCCACATCAAAGCCCTCAATGGTCAAGCCAACTCTCCTCCTCCATTTGCTTCTCAGCCTCCATCCTTCCTCAACAACTATAAATACATCTCCAACCCAGGGCCTGAGCACTGCCTGGCTCCCCCTGTTCCTCCCCATTCAGACCTTCAAAGAAGCTCCAACTTCCTGCGCCTCATCTTCCCGTTCACCCGCTCGTCCACCGCAGGAAGCCTGCAGGCATCTGAGATGGGAAGCTACGCTTCAAGGCTGCACATTGGCAAGTCATCCAGCACCATGCTGAATGTCAGCGAGTCCTGCTGTATGGAGGAGATGGGAGATGACGAGGTGTTCGAGGAGGACTCGTACCGCTGGAAGCTGAAGACTGAGAGCTTGCGGGCTCCTCTTTGCTCCCTTGAGGAAGACACCGACCTGGATCAATGCTGCTCTCCGCTGTCTGAGAAAAATGGGCCGCTGTCGCCCTACTCCCTCTCAGGGGACTGCTGCAGGTTGGTGGGACTTCTTCACTCCTGCCCAGCTCCTCTTACCCATGGGCTCCACCTCTAGAGTGATTCTTCCTCATAGTCCCACCACAGCCCTCACCTGGATGTTCATTTCCTACAAGTCCCTGTTTGTCCTTCCTGTTAGAGGCCTGCTAGTGCTGTGATTAGTTTCTAGTCCTCTTGTAATGGTGGGTGATAATGAGGTTCACATATGAGTGGAGTTCTATCATGACAACTCTCTGAAGATTTTGGCATGGAAATGGATATGAAAATGTTAATGTATTTGGTATTAGTGGAATAGATCTGCTACACTATTGCTGCTGTTGGTTATTGCTGTTGTAGATTATTGCTGCTGCTGCAAAGCAATTACAGGAACTTGTTACTTCCAAATATGCAGATACTGTGCTTTGAGTACTTAAGGGACATACTGCTGCTGCACATGTAGCATATATAATGACCAGTAGTAGATCTATACAGGTGGAGCTGGGGAAGGTGGAGGGTTTCAGAGTAACTAGTGGATGCTAACCAGCCATTTAAATGTAAAGCAGCAAACTTATTGGTTGCGAATGCAACATGAACCAGTCAGCTTGTGCCAAGTAGTTTAATGCTGTGAATATCATCAGTTTGCATTAACAACCCATCAGCCTGCGCCATCTAGAGTTTCTTGACAGAACTTGGCATTTATGAGTGTTAAAGATCCACCGTGTGGAAGAGGAAGTGTCCGACTTCTGTGTGGGATGTGATGCATATTGCATCGCAATGCTGTCATGGACAGTTCAAGCAGATTTACTTGGAGAGATCCAATCGATGCTTATGGTAGCTTCTCGATTGATGTAGTTTAGCCATATTGAATGAGGTAGAATGAAGATTGAGATCTGATTACAGTTTTGGTTGTGGTTCTCTGGCTTTGTGATTTGAGACCAGGCGAAATAACCGTTATATCGATATTCATCTACAGGGCCACACGGATGCCTCAGGAAACAATTAGCGTAACTTATGAGGTATGTAATTGACTTAGAGCTGCGGCCTGCCGGCAGCAAACTAAATAACTCTGGAAGAAAAACTACTTTTGAGGTCCAAGTACTATTTGGTTGTTACAAATTCTTTCCAGCATCTCAGATTTAGGGTAGTAGCTTTCAGGTGGATTCCCCTCTGGCTTATATAGAAAAAGAGTATGGCTGCATCCAAAATCGCATGCTGTCTGAGTATGTACTACACTGGATGAGGAACAAATTTTGTGACCGTTACAAAATTGTTCTATATAGTGTGAATATGTGTAGTATAAATGTAACCCGGACGTACTATGTTTGTCTTTGTCATGTGACCTAACAGCGTCAGTTGTGTCACTTTACTGCCGTTCACAAATCCTCTCCCGTGGCCTCATGGGGTGATAAAGTGTCCTTTGGATTGACAATTCAGAATTTTGCTGGAAGTAGTAATCCATCCAGGTACTTTTTGCCCACTGTAATATGAATACTGTGAATTCGGAATACTACTCTTTTTATATACTGTATTTTTTTTTTTTTTCATGCCAGCTATATAGTAGGGATTCATATTCAGATGCAGCTTATGTTTGGTTGTAAAGTGGCTACATCCAACAATGTTTTTGAGAAGAAGTCATTGCTTAACACATTACCTGAGCTTCACTAGACTTCTTCAGCTTTTTTTTTTTTTTTTTTTTTTTTTTTTTTTTTTATTGTTTACATCTTAAGGGTGAGAGGAGGTTTCTTCCCACATGTATTACCACTCTAACGCAGTGCTGTGAAAACACATGTGCTCTTAAAATAGCTGACATTTAGAGATCAGCCAGCAAGACTTATTGGTTTAAACCAGAGCTGAAATGCCCAGGCTTGGAGATCTGCCACAAAGCATGCTCAGGTGTCTTGAGGTGTGACCCATGGCAAGGATGCATTTTTATTTAGGACGAACATCACATGTACTGGTGCACTGAAATGTTTTAACTGCATCTGAATATTTTAGTTTATGAGGGATCTATTCATGGAATAAGATAGGAATTATTCATATGTTTCTGTCTGCTCATTATTATGTGCTCAGTCACATCTGCAGTTATATTTTCAAGAGAACATTCTCAAACGACAGTGAAAATGTTTTATGCTTCAGCTCTTTAGAAAACCATTTATGAACAGGTGTTTGAAAGAACCAGTACAATGATCTGAGGAACATAAAATATAATATGCTAATTGGTGTGTTTTATTTGTTAAGGTCTCGAGTCAATTCAAAAATTCATCGTTTGTACCTACGATGCTATTTTTAAAATGTGCTAGTCAAAATAAATATAGAAAATGTATTGGAAATATTGGTGCCTATAAATTAAAATAATTATATATTATTTATATATTATATATTATGTTAATTTAGTGAAAACAGTGGAAAATGTTTTTTTTTAAACTACATTTTGCACTTTTTTACTTGTTTTAAACAATTTAAGCCATGTCACAAGAAATACAATCATATTTATTGAGTATAATATAATTACAGTATCATATCTGCCAGTGTATCTACTTTCATGCAGTGCTGTAAAGAGTGAATGCTTGTCTAATGAATTCATTTGACTATTCCAGAGCAGCAGGTCAATGAGCAATTGTGAAAACTTGTGAAAAGGCCGGATAGAATGTCTTAAATGTGGTAATTGGATTGAGTCTTTCTATTTTAATGTAATCTAATCTAGCTTTATGTGATTGTCTTAATATATTCTGATTAAAATAGAAAGGAAGTGAGAGAGGGAAATGAATCTGGCCTTTGTAGTCAAGAAAAATATGAGTGATCATAAACAAAAGGAGTCCATTAAAGCAATGTCCCATAAAGCACTCACAGACGTTATTACACATGTGCTCAGACGGGCTGTAAAGCCGGGTGTAAGATGATGGAGATGTGACAGACTTCGTTTTTCTCTTTCTCTGTGCTGTTTCTTGCTCTATTCTTGTAGAACCTTGACTGGATCATGCGTGTCTGAAAATAGTCATTATCCTGGTCATTCAGTGTGAAAAGCCTCCTCTGGACGCTGACACGGAAGCAATCTTCCCTCTCATTTGTGCCCCGGCAAGCTAGTTAACATTTAGAGGGCCCGTATCATGGAGGATATGATTAGTACATCCATTACAACATCTAAACCCTGTGCTGCGACCATAATGTCATATGTTGTATGCTGTTGTTCTGTCAGTAAGTAAATACATCACAGATTAATTTTATGGTTGTCTATCTACAATTTTTCCTCATAAAATTCCTCTGGCAAGTACTGCTGTTTGAAATGCTTGGAATCTTTAATGAAGTCACAGTCAAATCTCTAGTCTCTGAAGACTTTAAATTTTCCACATTTGGCAGATGGTTTTATTTAAAGCATCTTCAATCTGTGCATTTTATCATATTTTGTTTCCTGGGACTCAAACTCATGACAATGCCATTGCACTTTGAGATCTGCATGCATAGAAATTTAGTTCCCCATTGTGTTTGTTTCAAATCCACCGGCAGCCATGCAATGAATAATACACAAATTATTCAGAAAACAGAAAAATAGAGTAAATATTCTGTAAAATATGTTCATTTCATTTCCACAGTTTTGTTTGTGTCTCACTGCATCTCATGTACAGTACTGCTGTAAAATGATAAAATGGTCCTTATAGTATTTATTTTTATGTAGTTTTTGTCCTATCTAGGGCTGCAGGGATGTCAAAGCCAAATGTATTTTATATTTTATTTTATATTTTATTTTATTTTATATTTTATTTTATTTTATTTTATTTTATTTTATTTTATTTTATTTTATTTTATTTTATTTTATTTTATTTATTATTATTATTTCTTTTTATTATTTTATTGATGTCTCTCCTAAATTGCTAGCCGTGTGTTGTTCTCTGAAGAGCACCAGTGAGATGTGAACTCATCTGTGATTCACTTTGAACTGCCGCTTGCCTCAGCAGAATGATGGTGCTGACATCCTCCTAATATGAATGTTGACATTTGTCACACAGTTGTTTGTACGTGTTGCTTTCCCAGGTGACCTCTAAGCTTATTAAACACTGGCTGAGTCAGAAATTAAATTCATGCGCATAAATGCCCACGAGTGGTAGAGAGAGAAGAAAATAAAAAACACAACTCAGATCTCAATAACATCTCATTTGTTTCTTAGCAATGAGATAACATGGAGAATAAATTGAGCTTTCAGCTTACATCCAGCTCTCTAGATCTCTTATCTCCCCCTGGACCCTCTCCACAAATCCAGCCATCCTTCCAGTAACAAACAGCTTTTCTGTTTTCCCTGCTTGTGTGATTTAAAGTTTAGCGGTTATACGCTTCTATAGGTTCTGTTGATGCTTCTGTAGGGAATTACTTTTCTATAAATCCTTCAGGAAAAGGAAATGTTAGATTTATGTGTATATTGCGGCTCTGATCTGAACATGGTGAACACATGGTATTTCCCTCCCAAGTTACTGGCTTCTGTTTTGGCCTGTTTATAGCGTCCGCTTTATAGTCAATCACTTTGAAAGTACTTTTTTTTTTTTTTTTTTTTTTTTGGAGACTATGGTTTATTCCAAACTTGAAAAATCCTAACAGCAAATATTAAGAATGAGTTGGATTATGAGATGAACAGTATTATAGGATTCCAGTGATATACAGTAAGTGTGTGGTTGCTCATGTTGCTTTGCAGTGGTTTTAGGAGGATGACTGAGTGTTTCTCCCTCTCTCTCCGTAAATAAACTGTAGGATTTGTCACTGTGAGGGGGATGATGAGAGTCTGCTGATAACACCCTGTCACTGCACTGGAAGTTTGCGGTTTGTCCATCAGGCCTGCCTGCAGCAGTGGATCAAGAGCTCAGACACACGCTGCTGCGAGCTCTGCAAGTACGACTTCATCATGGAGACCAAGCTCAAACCACTCCGCAAGGTAACGTTACATGTGTACAGGCCATGTATAATGAAGTAATAAACCACAAGAGGCTGCGAGTGATATTCATTGACCACAGGTGAGGGGTTTTAAGGGCACTCTGCTTCGTGTTATTTTATATGCAGATACAATAGTTGATCAGTGTAGATGAGTAGCAACCTGTCCTTTGAGATGACTCAAAACAAGTTAGTCCATAAGCCTGCGGGAGGTTTTGATTATTCATTGCTATAATGATCTATTTTTAAATGATATGAATAAGATGAAAGTCCAGCCACTTCAGTGTTTAGTCTTTGTCCACTGCTTCCTCTTTTAATTAAGTTTCTCATGGTGTGTGTCTCAAATGGGGTTTAAAATAGGGCATCTCTAGGACAGCCTTTATGTCACCATAGAGATTGTGCTTGAGCAGACTTCCTCAGAGAGAGACATTTCAAGGTGTCTGCAAGATGAACTGAGACGCAAAAACGGTGGGTGTGACACAACAGACTATGGCTGCTCGATAATGACAAAAATTATAATTGCGATTATTTTGGTCAATATTGTAATCACGATTATTTAACACGATTATAAGTGGGCCATATGACCAAAACTTTAAATGAATGATTTATTTTAAATATAGCGATAAATATGAATAATCTTTTATTTTAAACGCCATAATCTTTACTGTAAGAATTAAACTTAATTTGTTACTTGATTAATAAAGCTACACAAAGTCATTCGGTATAGAGCGGTAGTGATTTTGTCTTTGTCTTTTGTTGTTTGATTGATATTAAGCACCCGGTCGAAAGCAGGAATATAGCCCCCTGTCACTTTAAGAGCAACACGGATCCAATTTACTGTTACACATGTTTTTTCATTCTTACGTGAATAATCACTAAGCGCATTTTGACACATTTTTGTGAGTATTTGACCATTTAGGCACGCACCTTGAGCTAAAACTTGACTACATGCCTGTGTTTTGTTCAGTCTCTGAGTGCGTACACAGTAGGAACAGCGCAAGTTTGTGCTTTTAAAAACATTAATAATTCTAATCAACATTAATAAATCAAGCACGTCCCATTTTGCAAAAGTCATGTTACATGATTATACTGATTTGCACTTGAAATTAGGCTTTTATGGAGGAGTGAAAGCGCACCACTAGAAAGGGTGCAGAATGGTGCACAATAATCATTCTATCTCGATAATTGTATTTTCATAATCGATGGAGGCCGAAATCGAAACCATATTTCGATTAATTGCACAGCCCTACAACAGACTGACTTTTAACCAGTACACTCTGCTGGTTGGATTCATTCACAGTTTGTGTTTTATCACTGGCTTTAAATTGATATTTGACACATTGTTCTGTTGAATAGGTTATGAATTTGTGTTGGCAGGTGTTATTCGTGTTAACAAATGAACACAGCGTGTCAATGTCAGCATCCTTCCAGAAGAAAGAGTGCAGATCAAATCTCATCTAAAATTAAATTTGAATGACATCCTTAGCCACTAAAGATGAAACAAGAAATTCGGATTAGTACTTGACTGATGTGTTTTTTTTTTTTTTTTTCAATGGTTGATCGTTAAATAACTACATTAGGCCTCCTTTAATCCTCAAGGTTAAAGCTTTCCTCATGTCCCATTTAGTCTTCCCTGGGTTTGTGCATCAAGTGAAGTGTTGTCTTTTTTTCTCAGAAACTATTATGGGACTGCCATGTGATAAATTATTCAAAACCAAAATAGCTGAGGTTTCACGTCTACAAAAATAAGAATTGTTGAACATTTCAGCTGTTCTCTGTTTTCAAAGTCTTGACTTTAAGGTATGTCCATTGTCAACATGCTGTCTGCTCATTTAAAAGAGTCTACATAGTTTGTGTTGGTTACAATGGTTAATATAATCTGTTCTCTCATGTAACTGACAGGCTTATATAATCATTTTTTATTGACTCAAACTTGGCCAAAAGTATGTGTATGCCTGAACACCACACCCATATGTGCTTGAACATTTTCATTTCGAAACCAAAGGCGTTCCAAGAGTTTGTCCTCCCTTTTATAAACAATTCCAGTCTTCTGGGAAGGAACATGTGTGCCATTGTTTATTCTCATTCAGATGGAAGTGCATTAGGGAGGCTCACAGCCCAGTGGTGTTCAGGTCTGAGTTTGTGCAGGCCAATCAAGTTCTGCACTGAATAGCTAAAAGAGATCCAGAGATCACTCTCACTAAGACACATGAAATATTTATTGAGCAGAAAGGCCAGGTCACGATTTTGTTTGTACTGCACTCTGAAGTATGTTGACTATTATATTGATTATAGTCATCAAAGTCTTTCTTTTACAACAACAAATAAAGATCAAATGTGTTGGGAATCATTTCTGTATGTCTTTATAATATCTGTGTGTGCAGTGGGAGAAGCTTCAGATGACCGCCAGCGAGAGGAGGAAGATCATGTGCTCAGTCACTTTTCACATCATCGCCATCACATGTGTCGTCTGGTCGCTCTACGTCCTCATTGACCGCACAGCAGAGGAGATCAAACAAGGTTAGCCTGCCCTCCCCTCCCCTTCCCTGCCTCCCCAGCCGGTTTAGCACTACCTCCACCTCTTTCTCATCCTGCACCACGCTCTGTCTGCCTGCATCCCTCCAGCTCCGTACCATCCCACAGTCCTTACGTTCCCTCTGGATTGTTCTGTTGCTTATGGAACGATCACATTCCTCTGACCGACAGCTGTTTGTTGTACTCAGCGATGCATATCTTGATGTCATTATTACCTCCACACAGATGGTTTATACTTTCTTTTGAGATATGGGTAATTTAATATGTCTCATTTTAAGGATGTGAGAGTTTGTACGCTCAGTGTCCCGTCCTCAGATGACTTACCGACAGACCGACCACAGTTCATTCACGGATACATATTACACACACAGCTGGAAAGCTGTAGTTCAGTGACTTATTTAACTAAATTAACAATATTTTTATAGTGTCATTGGTTAAATAACATTCTTTAGAATTCTAATGATTGTTAAAACTTTATCGTCCTTGGTGTGAATGGGCCTTAAGCTGTGCAGGACTAGTACGCTAATGGTAGAGTTGATTTACTCGCAGATCATCTCTCAAACTCCACCTAATCGATACCATTAGGGAGCTGTGGAGCGCAGGGACCAGATGCATTTCGGAGAATATGACAGCAATGGATTTTATTTCCATAACGGATTTGAGCTGGGATGCAAGTGTGTGTGTGTGTGTGTGCTTGACTAAAACATACCATCCCTTTTACTGCACCCTAGACTTTAAACACTGACCTCGACCAGTTCGCTGATGGGCGTCTGACAGCAGGCACTTTACTGATTTGCTCTTAACATTAAGAGCCCATTCACACATGCCTCATTGTACAAGAACTGTAGCTTTGAAGGAGATCTTTGATCACTGTTACCATGGTTACACCATTGACTTTTCTTCATCTTGCATGGTAAGGCTTGAGCAGAGTCAGAGGCCTGTCAAGCGCAGTGCATGTCTCCACGTGTCCATTCCTCATCTCACACCAAATCATTCCAGCAGCTATCTTAAGATATGATTTCCACCCTCCTGCACCCCTGACCCTCCATCCCTTTCAGTGGCTTCATCTTTTGCCAATAGTGAAATAGTAACAAACTCTTTTTAACCATGCAGCGGGGAGAATACCAGGTAAACGCTTTTACCTTTACCATTCTTTCCTCTTTACTCTTTTCTCTAACTGTAATGATTTCTTTGAAGGTCCCTCTCTTCCTCCCCCTGGCTACATCAGCCGTCTCTAGCATGACTGTTGCAATGTGAATAAAGGCAATAATGCTTCACAGCCAGAACGCGTTCTGAACGCAGTATGCCCGGCTGCCCCATACTGTCATTTGTGAATGTGCAATTTCAGGCTTGATGACCACTTATCACAGCCTGACTTTTTTTCTTAAATCTATTTTCTGGATATATTCAGGCACAAAAGATTAAAGAGAAAGCGACTGCGAAGGTGATGTGTGGAACAAAGAGGCAAGCGCTGCATTTAAATGGACTGTGGTGTGTTTGTATCAAATTCGAAAATGACGTAAAACTGTATCGAACTGCTCTCCCGATATTGCTCATGTGTAGGTGTCAGTGTAATGAATGAGATGGACCCATCAAACCTATCCTTTGTATATAATTAGGTTGATTATATTGATTAAAAAGGCCACTTCTATCATAAGAAAAGCACATAGACTTGCAAAAATGCAAAAGACTGTCCTGTATGTGCAGCACTAACCTCATTCTCTGCCCTTTGATAATGACGTCAGGTGGACTAAAGCTGCACCCCGGCCTGACTTACGGAGCCTCCGAAAGCAGTACAGTATTCCAAATCCAAGGCCTTGTGCTTGAACAGACCGTAGCATTTAGATAATTAGCACATGGCACTTGGCTCACACTTGATCTTTGCTGACATTTCGCAAGCTCTGTTCCAAATAGGAAAGCAACTGTAAACAACTCAAAGGTCGGCTGAATTTAATTCCAATAAAGATGGACAGAGACACACCTGAAATTTCTTTCCTGCTGGCCTCGCTTTCTCAGCCGTTTCGAATGATTTTAGTCAAATGGTCAAAGGTGAAAATGCTGTATATGCATTCTGAAGCATAGTCCTGTGTCCATTGCTGGCTCTTTTGAAGCTTGGGTGGGATGTCAGGACTCCAGTCGCCTGTCTTTGCATCCCCGCTCCTGTGTTTGCCCTGGTGTTGTGCTTGATGTAGATTTTAGATCTTGTGTTGTATTCAAGAATCATTTTGTATGCATATAGATTTTATTTAATATTGCTGCAGGGCAATGTATTACTGCAGTCTTGCTTTAGGATTACTGCATATGGGTCAATGACATGAGGCTCTTCTTTTGGTCCGGGTCCATTTATGTATTTAATTGTACATTAAAACTGCAATTCATACATTCAGACACCTGTAAAGTATATACCTCTTCTATGATGGAACAGCCTTAAAAAATAATAAAGAAAAATCCTTAATAAAACCGTTGTCTTGAAAAGAAAAACTACCAAATTAAAGATATATAATGTGATCCAACAAACACAACATGTGCTGTAACCAACATGCTGGAAAAAAAACACAAAACAAAACAAGCAATTCAGGTTATACATTCTTTTTATGATGAGCAAGGTTTTTCAAGTGGTTTGGCTACCCAAAAACGTAAAAAAAAAAAGTTACATACATAGGTATATAAAGCGCTGTGAAAACGATTAATTGCATCCTATATATATATATATATATATATATATATAAAATATAAAATATATATGTGTGTATATACATACACACACGCGCGTATATACAAGTATATATGTTTATGTACATGAATATGAAGTTTTTCAAAATCATTTGAAACCAGCATGCAAAGAGCCCATTTCTAAGAACTTGGAACATGTTTTTTAAACCAAAGAACTTTTCCTTTTTGTTACCATGAACATTAGGTTTGTCGTTGACCCCTATGTTTGATCCTGGACTGTAAACAGATGCTGATGTTACAGTGTGAAGTAAGCACTTCTAATTTGTGTGACGTACTTACAGTGGTGTACTTTCTCCTTTTCGTTTCTCACACAGGGATACTGGAATGGCCTTTTTGGACCAAACTGGTGGTGGTGGCTATAGGCTTCACTGGCGGACTGGTGTTCATGTACGTGCAATGCAAGGTCTACATCCAGTTGTGGAAGAGACTCAAGGCCTACAACAGAGTAATATATGTGCAGAACCGCCCAGAGACCTGTAAAAAGAACGTTTTTGATAAGCCCTCACTTCTGGAGCCAAACTTGGAGAATAAAGAGGCACTCGGGCCGGCGCAGTCGGACACAAACTCTTCCCAGTACACAGAGACAGAGGACTATAGTATGGAGATCCTGCACGTCTGATCGCTTGGCCCACATATACCCCCTCCTCCCCTCTAGAGGACCGGCTGGGGCGTCGCATGCTCCGGGACACACGGGGATGCCACACAGCACCGGGCACGAGGACTGTCTGAGACTGAGACTCGTTTTGTTGTTTAGATGTTATTTTCTCTTCGTTCGTTTGTCCAACCTGTTCCTGTAAGTTGTTGGCTAACCATAATGAATCAGTGTGTGCGCTAGATCTCAGATCATTCCAGCTACTGCCATTGTACTGCTGTCGTACACGAGTTGAAATCCACCGTTCGAGCTGTGTATGTGCGCTGGTTCTGATGGAGTCGATGCATAGAAGCACTTTTATTTCCTTGTTCTAAAGAGCCCTGTTTTAATAATATATTCATTCCCTTTCTACGTGGATAAGACATTAAAACAAACTTGAAGTTTTGCGAGCGTGATCTCACATTTTATAGGTGCATCTGTGTCTCCGCAGACCTCTCAGATGGAACAAAAAAGGAATCCGAAGGAGCAATGAGGGACCATTCATGTACTGTTATGTATCATTCCACTTATTTTAGGAATCTATTATGACTGAGTAAATTCTGAATTTAGTCAAACTAGGCTTTGTTTTGTATCAGCTGATTACTAAATCTGGATCATCTAATTACAATATTTATCCTATTAAGGGCTAGATTTACTAAAGTGCGACGCTACAGTTCTTAGCACGTGCAAAAATGATCCCATAAGGTGATTTTTGCATTTGCTGAAGACTTCACTGCGCTCGTGAAAGACTTTAATAAATCAGGCCTTAAAGTGTATGTTGCGAATGTAAAGAATTCAGATTGAGGGAAATGAAGAAATGCAAGCTTTGCAATGAATCAGTCATGAATTCTGTGTGTGAAAGAGATGTACCTTCATTATGAAGTTTACCTTTTACCGTTCTAAATCCAAGATTTTTTTCTGTTCTTTTATAAAATGGATTATTAAAGATCTGCCATTACTTCTGAGTTGATTTTAAACCACTTGAATAACAGGAATGAGGTTTTAGCAATGATGAAATGATGACTTGAACTAGTTAGCAGGACTCTTACCTGCTTGTTTGCTCAGATTTAGAAAAAAATAAATAAAAAAATCATAGCAAATTTCCCATGGGTGTAATTTCAGGTTTGTAATTATTCGGAAATATTGTTTAGCGTTTCAATGGCTTTAAATGTTGGGAAATAGCCATGTTAGTTTGGCCTTCATTCTAATGTGTATTGACCTGGATATACAACTTTGATTGACATCCCCAGCAATGGTCATTTTTATGCGCTGTGCTTCTTATAAACTCTATTGTGAATGAATCTTTTTCATGCTCTGATATGTTCAAAAGGTACAGGATACTTCTAGAGCTACCGCACAGACAATGCACATTCATATTTTTTTAACCTCTTCTGACTGGCTTTGTGCCATTTGACCAATAAAAGATGCTCAATGTTCAGTTTGCTAATGGCATAGCTTTTGTATTCCTTATCTTAGAGTCTGTCTGTATGCGACCAAGCATATTCTTTGGATAAAGTCACAATGTATGCACTACAACAATGCATTAATGCAACCCCGTCAGCTTTGAGAACATCCAAATGAAGGTTTTTTTCTTTTCTTTTTTTTTGGAGATGTGTGGAATACAATTACTGCACTGGTTTTGTGTTTTGCCAGTAAATCCTTACCAGCCCCATAGCCTAGCGATATGAGACATTTTACTTAGCTTTATGGCAGTAGTTAAGATCCAGTGTATGCATTTCCCAAGTTTGGTTTCTTTGATAGCATATTTGTAAAATGACGGGAGCTGGCTCCTTTTACCATCTAGTGATGGAAACACTGAAACACATACGCATTTTCCAGAATCTTTTTAGCACTGCACTGCATCATATTTTGATGGATGTGTTTTAAAGTGCAGTGATAGTCTTGCTTGTTTCATGGCTCGTCATAGAGGTGTTCAGTGCATCACTACTGAATTGGCTTGAACATGAATAACGTGACTGTTTCTTGCATCTCCCTCTTAATTCTTGTACTTTTTCTCTAGTAGTAAATAGTTTCTCTAAGCATTTTTGAGCATTAAAAAACAACCAAATATAGGAAATGTAGAAGTTATTTTCACCAGCCTGTGTTGTATCAGATGTTTGTTTTTATAAATTACTGTAATAACGGGTGATTAAAGGTCTGAAAACTGCCTGGATATGTTGAACGAATTATTTCCCATAGGAAAGTTAAATGATATTCTCAACTGGTCGTTTATGTGTGTCAAGGCCTTTAATAAACACTGTGTCAAATAGATAACATCAGTGGAGTTGATCAAGCATTTCACGTCGTGGCTTTCTCAGTGGATAAATACTTTTTTTGTGAAACTGAAAAGGCTGTAATTTACATGTATAGTTTTGTATTTTATGTATGTTTCTCTTTTTCCCCCTTCAGTATTACCACCTTTATCCGGTTGGTTTTAGTTTCTTCGCTGAGATATGAGTGACTACATTTGTGCTGTGTTTTTAAAGGGAGTCTGAGTGGAGCAATAAAAGAAATCTTAAATTAGCCAGTATTGAACTGCACTGTTTATTTGTCACTGACACAAGTTTAGTTTGAAATATCTACATAAAGGTGTCATACTGTCAAGCTCTCAAATGGTCCCCTAACACAAGAAGAGAAGAAAAGAAAGGTCATTACATAGAACATAGTTCATAAAATGAACCCTGAGAGCTGACCTTACAGACAACCTCCACAGCATTGATCTAAAAGCAGCTGGACTCTGCTATTGTTATTATACTCTTATTTTACCAGGCTAGTGTCAGGAGATTAAAATCTCTTTTCCGAGAAAGACCTGGCCAAAATGTGTTTTAACAACCAAATGTATTATCAGGATAGAGGCTGTAATAAGCATTTGATTGAATGTTCCAAGATATGAAGCCAGCAAAGCGATTAGCGCTTTATGAAGGTGTACTATTAAAAATGATGTAGATAGAAAATCTAATAAAAATTGTGGAGGAAGCCTTTCCCAGAAGCATATGCAGGCACGACTGATGGATCTGACCTCAGCTCAAAAACACACACAGCATCAGACCGCAGCTCTCAAGGTCAAAGCAGGGATGTGTGTGTCCTTCCTGCTGAGGATGTTCTCAGTGTCTTCACAGACTCATCTGCGATTCAGAACGAGTCTGCCAACATCAAACGTTTGGAAACAGTGCTGTATCAGCATTTAAGGCAGATGGTAGATATGAACAGGATGCTCATTACAACATTTTTGTCTAACTTATGCAAAGCAGCACTAAGTTATTACAGGTCATTTTTAATTCAAGTCTATTTATAATAAGTGTGAAGGACACCACAATTTTAATGAAGGGCAGCAAAGAGGAATTGCATGTTGGGGGTCAGTTTCAAATGAGTGTGAATGCATCATTTTGCAGCTCAATTTTAAGGCCCTTGTATAATAATTAAAGGCCACTGTATGTGTGGCATACTAAACTAAA